>NC_141040.1:26215000-26342500 GCF_052040795.2 Danio rerio
CAAAAATATCTAAAATAACCACTTGTTACAACTGAGTTATGCAGAAGAGCATCCCTGAATGCACAACACATCGGAGCTCGTGGCGGATGGGCTACAGCAGCAGAGGACTACACCGGGTGCCACTCCTGTCAACTAGGAACAGGAAACTGAAGCTACAGTTTGCACAGGTTCACCAAAATTGGACAATAGAAGATTGGAAAAACGTTGCCTGGTGTGTTGAGTCTCGATTTCTGCTGCTACATTCATATTGTAGGGTCAGTTTTGGCATCAACAACAAGAAAGCATGGATTCATCCTGCCTTGTATCAACAGTTCAGCCTGGTGGTGGTGTACTGGTGGAAGGGATATTTTCTTGGAATACTTTGAACCCATTAGTACCAATTGAGCATTGTGTCAATGCCACAACCTATCTGAGTATTGTTGCTGACCATGTCCATCCCTGACCATGGCCACAGTGTACCCATCTTCTGATTTCATGAAGCACAAATCAACTTAGACTGGTTTCTTGATAATGACCATGAGTTCACTGTACTCAAATGGCCTCTACAGTCACCCAATCTCAATCCAATAGAGCATCTTTCGAATGGGTTGGAACAAGAGATTTGCATTATGGATGTGCAGTTGACAAATCTGCAGTAACTATGTGATGCCATAATGTCAATATGGACCAAAAACTAATATATTTTAGTACCTTGATAAATCTATGCCATGAAGTATTAAAGCATTTTAGAAGGCAAAAAAGGGTCCAACCCGATACTAGTAAGGTGTACATAATAAAGTGGCCGGTGGGTGAATATCCTCTTGAAGCCCAGGGTGTTTTTTTACATGCATTTTATTTCTCTTTGCTATTTGGGCTTATTAAAACCTAATTAGAATAAAAACCTAAGTATCATCTTTTGATATGATGTACTTTTAAAGAAAAATTATGTTTATATATGTAGACTCGTGGTCCGAATTTACATAAACAACTTTTCCTGACTGTTTTTAATGCATATATAACATATACATTTTTTTACAAGTTTTGACTATCAGAGAGTAAAAACTATGTTTTCCCCCATATTTGACAGTTAAAAATAGTGTTTGGGACATTTCATATTCTGCAAAACAGTTGCAGGATGACACTGTATGTCACCTAAGAGCTAAAATGTGCTGCCCACGTATGTAGGGTTAATATTTTTCGGATATATGATGACTTATATCGCGATAATGGATGTCTGTCAAATAGCCTAGCCCCGATCTGAAACAACAATGAACAAATAATCACACAAACACAAGTTTCCTAACACTGACTGAAACCTAAACAAACAGAACATCCTCTGAGCAAATCTACTCCCAGCAATTCAGTGCTAAATAAACTGTACACCTGCGATTCAAATTACTTTCAAATCAGCTTCAAACTTTCTTTACCTTATGAACCCACAACCAATGGACACTAGGAGATTGAAGAGCACTTCGGATGAACAGACTGGTTTCTAAATGTCATCTCTGTTGCTCTTTAAATAAAAAAAGCAGTCCACAACAGGCTTCTTACCACTTGACATGAGTTTAACCTCCCGTGAAACAACACCCATGTCATTCCTGGCCAGACAGCGCACAGCGACTGTGCCCTCAAGATGGTGGAAAATAATGTGGGTCTCAATGTGGTTGTCCACATTCATTTGCAGTTCCACTGTGATGTCCGTCGAGTTGATCGGAAGTGGCATCCACTGGGAGGAATCATTGGCACAGCTGGTGGAAGAAAGAAAAATGAGGTCAGCATGATTCATTATGGTGACTTGACTTTATACTCTAGGGATGTGTCTCATTTACCGATCTTGTGCTGCTTATATTGAAGGAAATAGTGTAGAATGAAGACAGGCAGAAATAGTAAGATAATACCTGAGGGGTAACAGAGTGAAAGAAGGAGGAATAGCTTACTGTTTAAGGTTTTTGCAGATATACCAGTCCACTTCAGGGAATGGGGAGCCGCCAGCAGTGCATACCACTTCCTGACCCGCAGCAGAACCATGATGGACGTCCATCAGGTCCACAATCACAGGGGGAACTGAAGAAGGGAAAGGTTTTTGTTTCTACTTTCCATGCCAACATTTTCACTGCCATTTTTTACACTCCAGCCATCACATACAGTAGATGAATTGAATTCGAAAATGTATTAAAATGTGTTATTTAAAAATGGTTATAATATATCACATTTTATTCAATAAATGCAACTTGGTGAGACTTTTTTTGCATTAAAAATATAGTATAGACCTGAGCTATCACTGAAAAACTTGTTTAATGCAAAAATGATTTCAATAATTTGCAAAAGCTGAAGAACGCTTAAATTTATGTATATATTTTACACTGCTAAATGCAAGTAAATGTTGCAATGAGTTAAGAGTAGAATTAATTAAACGTGGAAACCTGTAACATTTAGCAAATTTAACATCTAATTATTGTTAGTATTCTCTCCACCTTTGATTAGCAGGACAGATACAAGAGAACCAGCACTTGTACTGTATGTACATGTAGATACAGATTGGTTGACAAAGATTCTCCAGTTGACAACAATCAAAACATAAACAAATGTATGTAAAATATAGCCAAAAAAGATGTAGAGGTGCATTGAGATAAACAAACAGCAAGCACAGCCGAAAGCAAACATGTGCAAATGTAGGTAAAAGTAAAGCTCCTACCTTTAACCTGAAGGTAGAAACTGTAGCTGGTACTTATGCTGCCTATTTCTGCCTTGACGGTGTAGTTTCCACTGTCCTCTGCTTTAGCTCTGATCAGGTTCAACACACCCTGGTAACTGAGGAAATACATTATAACAGTTTTAAAAAGATTTTTTTTGTCAATGTATGCATAGAAAAAATTATATTTCCTTTAAAGGGGTCATTAACCAAGAAAACAAACTTCCCTGTATCTTTTTAAGATATAAGGGGCCATTGTTCTATGAAAAACATTGTGTTGAGTTTCAGAAGTGAAAACATTAGTCTAAAACAGCTTAGTCTTTGAGTCAAAACCTGCCAAATCAACAGGTTCTGGAATAAACTTCTTTATTATGTACTGTAATTGTGTGTCTAAACTCTTCCTCCACAGGAAAAAGAATCTCAACACCTGCTTCGCTGCCTGTTTATTTCTGTCCACTGATTCAGTATGTTAGAGAGGCAGATGCAGGTCTACAAAAACAAATGATAAAGATGCTGCAAGGGTAACAAAAGGCTGAATTTTGCTGATCACAAATATTAGGAAAGAGTGAATTAATAATAATTAATTAATAATTAATAATTTATTGTTAATTCAATTTAAGTTCCTGTCAACATCAGTAAGAACTTTGTCCTTTGTTCAGCTGATTGTCCTTGACAAACAAGGCACAATTAAACACTGGTTTTCCAGAAGAACTGAAACTAAAAGACAATGATGTGCCGACTACATTGAATGCAACAGTAATGTTGTACCACACAAGCATGCATAACTTTTATATTTCAGCCAGTCATGTTTTCATTGTATAGAAACTATTGCTTTGTCCGCTATTACAGATCAATTCATATGTCCAAAGTATTTAAGCATGTTGGTGAGGAGGAAGTCCTGTTTACCTGGTCTCGCCGATTTTGAGGAGGTTGGTGCTGATCTCTGCAGTATCATCTCCCAGGATAGCGCTGTCCTTTAACCATGTAACTTTGGGTGCAGGGAAAGACTCTATGTCCACTTTAAACTCTGGCACCTCGTCCAGCCTGGCAGTTTCCACTGGACCGATCAATGGATTGATGTGGACAAATTCATGATCTGAAACCAAGTGACCAGATTAGGAATGCCGATGAATGAAACGTGTTTACTTTATGTGAGTATATACTGTATGAAATCTCTGTACCATAGACAGTAATAGTCAGCTCTTTGGTTTGGCTCTCGTTGCTCATGATGTCAGTGATGGAGCAGGCATAGATGCCGCTGTCTTTTGGTGAGGCATTAGTCACTGTCAGAGTATAATAGATCTCCAGATTTAGCTTATTCTCCTTTACAGTCTTTGTTCCACGATTAGCCTGATAGTGAACGACAAGACAGTGTGAAAGGGATAAAGAACTTTCAGGTTGTTGTTATCACAGATTAAATCAAGAATAAATCCTGCAGCATAGATGTATTCTGCGAAAACAATCATATGGATATACTTTATGCAGTTAAATACTTGACACAAAATGTAAAAAAAATAGACCCAAAACATTAATAAATGCAAAGCTGACAGAAATGGAAATGTCTAAACGGAGCATACACTAATGCATAGGTTAGTGTATGCTCCATTCAGGCAATTTCGTTTTAAGCACAATCACAAGATGGCACCAAACTATCAGAAACAGTGGTGTGACAGAAAGGCATATTCTGTATATATTCTGTATATCTTATATCTTATATCTTATCTTCTATCTTATCAGTGAATGTGTAATCTGTCTTACCACTTTGCCAGGGTATTTCCAGTGGTCCTCCAGCATCTCACTGCCTTTGGCTACACAGTCAACAGTGATAGTCTCACCCACCAGCAGAGTTCTCTTCACTGCCCGCAGCTCCACTCGCAAATCAGACCCTCCTGATTGACAACACAATGTAGTTGAGATAAGTTGTGTTAATATGCATAGTAAGGGACAAAATTCAGTTTCTCCTAAAACATAAACTTAAACAATAAACTTCTGGAATAAGTTTACGTCAATATAAAATTTACACAAAGCATATTACATGTATTATATTACATCAGTGTTTCTCAAACACGTTTCTGAAGGACCACAAGCTCTGTACATTTTCATGTCTCCTCAACCAAACACACCTGAATCAGATCAAGCAGAGACTGAAAGACCTGTAATGGGTTTGACAGGAGACATCCAAAGCATGCATTGTTGATGGGCCTCCAGGAATGTGGTTCGGAAACATTATATTATATTATATTATATTATATTATATTATATTATATTATATTATATTATATTATATTATATTATATTATATTATATTATATTACATTATATTATAATATATTATATTATATCATATTATATTATATTACAACTTTTTATATTGCATAGTTCATATTGCAAGTTTATTACTTAATTACAGTAGCAAAAAGATTATTTACAATAGACAGGCCAAAATAGATTTAGTGTAATAATAGTTTATATACAAAAGAAAATATCAGGCAAAATATCTCGTCAGGCATATTAAGAACAATAATCATTTTACAATATAAATATTATAATATTAGATAAATATTCTGAAATTAATCTTTTATATATTTAGTATTTAAGGGAAACAAACATAAAATAAAAGATGAAAAAATTAAGATTATTTTTCCAGTTTTGCTTCTCAGGTGAAGAAAATATGTCAGAACAAAACAGTTTTTAGATTAAAAATAATAATAATAATAATAATAATGTTGAATTGGAACATTTAATTAAAAGTATGACTGAAGAATAGCCAAAAAAAACATAACAAAACAAAATCCAATATGTATCACCTGTCCATCCATGAACAATGTACTCAATGCTGTCATGATTCTGTCCATGAATGAGGGCTCGGCAGACATACGTCCCAGCACCGAAGAGGCCGATGAATCCTCTCTTGCTGTCGTAGGCGCTGGGCATAACTTGATCGGTCTCCATGTGGATGAGAGAGACGCTGGCACTGGGATCCGTCACACGGCAGGGAATCTCCATTTCATCATAACTCGTCAGCACGTGGTTTTCAAACGGGGTCATGGACGGCACAAATGGGGTTTGTGGATCTGTGTGCAGGGGAAGAAATAAAATTGTCAGCTCACCATGTACAATTGAGGTAAAAAATATTCTGAATATTTTTTGACTGAAAGAAATCTATAGTCTTTTGCTATTTATTATTTTTTTGCATCTGTATCAGTTTAGTGGCTCAGTAAACATATTTTTGAGTTATGTGATTTGTTTGTAATAGAGTTAAGCCATAAGAATTCAGCAAATCTATTTTTAAGTCATTCATTTGTATGATGTGTCACAAAATTGTGTTAAAACACAGTTCAGACTTTCGAAACGCTTAATTAAACAAGACAAAATTAGTTGGTGGAAACATTTAAGCTAATAAATTTACCTTATGCATATTCTGAGCAGCATATGGCCAAATAAAAAAAGGTCTCACAAAATCTATACAAAAAATTTGTTTATAACATTAGAAAGTCTATGGCTGAAAGACAAACCCTAGACACACAAAAAATGACTGGATTAAAGGAGTTTGGGGTGACAAACCATTTTATACCTGGCACATAAATGTAGATGGTGGACTCAGTGCTGTTGAAGGATTCAGAAGAGCAGACGTACTCTCCTGTATGGACGGCTGTGGCATTGCTAATTGTCACAGTGCTAATAAAGAGTCCTTTCTTTACACTGTTGGTCTGGTCATCAATAAAAACAGGGCCATTCCAGGAGAGCTCAGCTTGACCTCGACATGTGAGTCTGAAAGTGGAGTGCAGAGACACCTCCATACTCTCCCTCTGGGGCCAAATCAGTGGAGCCTGAACTGACTGTGGCAGCACCGGGAACATGACTGTATAAAATCAAAACAATTAATTATTATAAGGGCAAATGCTGTAGGTGTGGGTTTAAGAAACAATGTGGGCACTTCATACATAGTTTGTACAAAATGAATACTGTACCTTCAATGAGGAGTTTGAATGAAAATTGTGAAGTCCTGGAGCTGGTGGAAGCAACGATCTCATAAATGCCGCTGTCTTCTTCTACAGGGTGTCGGAGAATCAGAATATTTTCATACCTTTGTAGGAAAGAAGGCATTGCAATTTTTGTAGTTATATTAATAAACTGGTGATCCTTTCAATAGGATTAATTTGGTTAAAACAAATAGATATCATAAACTATGAACACTTAAGCAATAGTTTTATGGCATTAGATCATTTTGATTCACAATTAATTTATCCATGTGCTAATATTTTTGAGTACTTCAAAATGCATAAATATAAAACAAACCAAAATAACATCAACCAAAATAGAGAAGCTGTTTATATAATATTTTATTTTATTTAAATTAAATGCATCCACACCATAATTGAATTGTAATAATGTAATGTAATGTATTTTTATTTAATGCCATGTCAGCAACCAAGGCTATTTTTATGGCAAGAACATTTCAATAATAAATATGCAACTAAAAATCAACAAACAAAATGAATACATTAATTAAAAAAAAAACTTTTAAGCACTAATACATGATAAAAATACTTAACTTTTTCCAGGTGTCACTTTGATAAAAATGAAGAGAGTTAATTTTATTTAAAAAAAAAAAGTCTTTAAAAGCAGGCTAGACCAGTAAAATATGTTTTAGTGTAAGAGGAATTTTGCAGTACAAACATTGAGTAAGGTCTTCATCTTTGAGCAAAGTTATTCTAATATGAACAATACTACATCTGGTAAAAATCACTCGGAAAAATCTAGTTTTTAAATGTCTTAAAATTCTGATTGAGATTTCAGGTTGTTTTTAATACAATTTATTATTTTTTAATATGCAATAAATGATCAAATAAATCATCAAGTTTATGAAACTTAATATAAAGTGCACCATCATTTTCTAATACTACTTTCTACTAATTAGGTTAATAGTAATAAAATAGATAAGTAATAAGTAGCAATAAAACAGCATTATTTAGATTACTGCAAAGTAGTCTAATATTAATATTAAAATATAATTCTACAAAAACATTGTCAGTAATAGAGATTATAAAAAACATGCAAGAGATTTGTTGTTTTTTTTTGTAAACAATTTTACCTGAGGTTTTCTAGATGAGTGGTCTTAGAGAAGATGTAGCTGTCCTCCAATGGCTGTCCATCTTTAAACCATGTGACCTTTGGCTCAGGGTCAGCATCAATGTAAATAGTGAACTCTTTTTCCTCCAGAAGAGACACAACCTCCACTGGCCCAATACCATTAGATATAATTTCCACAAATGAGCTCTCTGAGAAAGAAAGAAAGAAAGAAAGAAAGAAAGAAAGAAAGAAAGAAAGAAAGAAAGAAAGAAAGAAAGAAAGAAAGAAAGAAAGAAAGAAAGAAAGAAAGAAAGAAAGAAAGAAAGAAAGAAAGAAAGAAAAAAAGAAAGAAAGAAAGTAGACATTGATTGATTGTTTATTGCACATCTGTTCAGTCCATCTCCGTTTACTGGTTTTAATGGTGAAAGCAGAGGTGTGTGGAGTGTGAGTGAGAAAATCATACCGTGAACTGTGATACCCAGGCTTTTGGACCTGGTTTGTCTAGTAAGCTGGTTTGTCACAGAACACTCATAGCGTCCGGTGTCTTCCACAGAAGCTTTTGGGATGTTGAGAATGTACTGGATCTTATCTTGGAGAGTTAACTTTATTGGGACCCCGTCTTTGGCCTGAGTATGAAGACAGCAAGGACAGAAAAAAAAAGCTATGATCAAATATTAAAAACATTGTGTTTATTATAAATGGGCATGCTGACTGAATTTTTCCCTTTTATAATATATAGACTATGTATATTCTATTGTATCTATAATGGTCACCCTTTTCTTTGCAAAGTAGCAGGTTTTATTCCAGGGTTAGCCTGTGCCTGTGTATCAGTACAGTCTTCTGGAGATAAATCAGCTCTACACCAGTCTTTTAAGGGCTATAATCACAGTTGAATGCAGCAAACTCATCACTAACAAACTCAGCTCAGTTCTGTTCCAGATCAGGCTTGGAAGCTCTCTACACAATTCCACGCTGCTTTCAAAAACAGAGGTTGGCTCATTTTTAAAGATAATGCTTCTGACAAATTCACCTAAACAAACAACAACAGAGGCGTGGAACAAACTAACCTAATAAACCAACATCTTTTAATTCAGAACTCACATTCATTATCAAATACACACAAAAATGACAACTAAATAACTAGCCAACTAACTAACAAACTAACTAACTGACTGACTGACCGACCGACCAACCAACTAAGTTTTAATATAGTATTTCCATTCATCAAATGCAAAAAAGCCATCAAGCAAACTTGATTAAAAGTTACAATTACCAACAAATAACAACAAAATGTTTAGAACTTAAGCTAAGTAACCAACCATTTAACATCTTTACATTTGGTTTTCACATTCATCAAATACAAAAAAAAAAAAAAAAAAAAAAACTAGCTAACTTGTCTGGAATTTTCAATTACCAACAAATAACAACAAAACATTTTAAACTGGACCTATAAATAACTAAGTAACTACGTAATAACTAACTAACTAACTAACTAACTAACTAACTAACTAACTAACTAACTAACTAACTAACTAACTAACTAACTAACTAACCAACTAACCAACTAAATAACCAACTAACTAACTAACTAACTAACTAACTAACATCTTTAAATTTGGTTCTCATGTTTATCATACAAAAATACAACTTGTCTGAAATTTACAACTACCAACAAACAACTAACTAACTAACTAACTAACTAACTAACTAACTAACTAACTAACTAACTAACTAACTAACTAACTAACTAACTAACTAACTAACTAACTAACTATATATTATTCATTTATTAGAGACTCTCTTTATTCATCAAATACAAAAATACACCCCTAAACCATCTTATATGTTTTGAACTCATGCTCACCACCAAATAGATCCAAAACTAACTAACATATTATAACCTCAAAACTATCTGCTTGTTTTTTAAGTAATTTTCACTAAACACCAAATATATATATATATATATATATATATATATATATATATATATATATATATATATATATATATATATATATATATATATATATATATATATATATAATTAAATATATATTTTTATACACATTCAAGAGTTCCATTAACTTAAACGTACATCTCTTGGTTTGGAGCTAACATCACTGTACACACAAACAACAAATAAAATAAAGCTAACATTGTTTGATTAAAACTTACAATAAACAACAGGATATTGTCAAATAAAACCAACTAACTCTGTAACTAATTATCTACCTGACAGACTTACTGACTAACTAACCTCTTTTCATTTTCATTTCAACTACATTCAGCATCAACAACTAATAATCACATTTCTGTATTCGAAACTCACAATAATCAAACACACACAAAAAAATAAACAAAAAACATATTACACTATCCTTAACTACAACTTAATACCAGCAATATTTCATTTAAGGAAGCAAATTTCCTCAAAAATGTTGATTCAACTATTTGTATGTTCCTGACCGTCACACATGTGGATTCACAAGAGCACAGAGGTGAGAAACGCACATCTGTCTTCAACACTCACAGGACGGGCAGGTCACAGGTCAAAGCACATGGTAAATTAGTGTCACTCTTTTCCTTTGAGGTTTCTAGCTTCACTTCTGTAGCCTCACATTTTTGCATTTCCTTCCTACTGTTAAAGATGGACTGAGGAAATATCACCTCTGCATCACACCATACATCTTCAGTCCTGGACTTTTAGATAAGCCTGTTTTTCTTCTAATAGATTACCACAAAACAGAAAGCAAAGAGAGAGAAATAAATCAAATGAAATTCCTGCCTGTTTTTGGGGATGCAGCCACTGCTGGTGGAAAGCCATTCCAGCAGGAGTCTCACAGGTGAGGTTGACTGAATCTCCCTCTTTCAAATCCTCCATACTGGCGCTCAGCTGGATGCTGAAGTTCTGGTCTACAACCTCAGGAACGTCAGTAGCTTTAATGCAAGCAAAATTGGCCAAAACATGAGCAATGCTGCACTATAATAAATGACATGAACAATAAGTCATGACAACATACAGTATGATTTTTATTCATTTTCCTTTAAATTAGAATGACATAAAGAACAAAAATGTATCATTAATACTAAAGTGAATGCATTATTAATGCAGATAATGCTTAAATGTGATAAAATACATTTAAATATGTTACTAAGTGTTGTTAAATCGTTAAAATCTCAAACAGAGTTGACTTTTTCCAACATTTTAACCTCTGTTTTAACCTCAAACCAGATACCACAGGACTAACCACATGTCTAAACCTGAATTGTATGTATTTTCATCATATTGCTATAGCTTTTAAGAAAATGTGTTAGTAATTCACTGAACTATTATAGTAACAGAGTTGACAAATAATTAATCTATATATCTAATGTTGATGTTTCCTAATTAAAACACTGTAAAACCCGAAAAGTTAAGGAAACTCAAACCACTTGATAAAACCGACTGCAACAATGCATTTAAGTTCAAAAGTTAATCTTAAAGAGTACTATGAACTTAATCCATTTGAGCAGGGGTTTAGTTCCAACCCTGCTCCAACACACTTACCTGTAGGTTTCAAACAAGCCTGAAGGACTCAATTATAGTTTGAAAAGGTGTGTTTAATTAGGGTTGGAACTAAACTGTGCAGAGATGCGGCCCTTTTGGAACTGAGTTTGACACCTGTGCATTTGAGTAAATAAAGAAATTTGAGCACAGTAAAACCCAATTAATTAAGATAAGACAAACCAACTGAGTACTGTAAAACCTAGTAAGTTAAGGCAACTCAAATCATTTAAGGAAACCGATTGCTACAGACCATTTGAGTTAAAAAAACTAATCTATATGAGTACTGTGAACTTACTTTAATTAAGTTAAAGTAATGAGGTATTTAATTAGCTTATCACCTTCAACACTGAGTTCAAAACTCTTTTCAAATGAGAAGAATTAACTTTCAGTAAATTTTGAGTTAACTACACTCATTTCATTTGATAAAGTTGACTGTTGGATTTTACAGTGTAGATATTTTGTACAAGTTATTGAGAGTAGAATAATTGTCTCAATGCTTTCCAGAGCTTCCCCCCAGATCAAGTGGCATCACTTGAAGCAAGTCACATGATTTTTAAGTAATAAGCATTTTAAAGCATAGGGTGCCCAAACCTTTTCTTATGAAGGGCCAAAATAACCAAAATTATATTCCATTAAATTGAAAATGATAATGTATATTAAAACCATTAACCCCAATCCTCCCCAAAATCCTCCCTCTCTTCTCAGATGGAATGGCGGGCAAAATCAAAGGTTACAATGGGCTAACTTTGGCCCACAGGCCCTAGTTTGGGCTTCTCTGCTTTAATGGTTGAACATTTTTTTTATAACCAATGTAACAAAGTTGACCAAATTGTAAGAACAGACTAGAAATGCACTTTTTTTTTAACTGAAATAAAAAAAACATACAGAAATTAGATGTTTCACACAAATGTTTTTAGCTTACTAGAGAAAACACACACACAAAAAAATGATCAAAATGTAATTATCTCATTAAAAGTATAATGTAAAAGTATAAGCTAAATGTAAGATTCAGGAAGCGGAGACAGTCAAAACAGGTATAGTAGGAGTCTTTAGGTTATTATTTTCAAAAAAAACAAAGATAACAAACATACAAACATTATTTTCATTATTTTTAAGTTAATATAATTTATTTTAAGGTTATTTTCATTATTTTCAAACATTATTTTCATTATTTTTAAGTTAATATAATTTATTTTAAGGTTCAACTTAATTCAACCTAATTTTTTGTCATACAGGCTATTAAAAGTCAGGTTATTGGTCTTTAAATTTAAACTATTTTAAACTACAAAGTCAAAAATGTAAAGCAACCACTTTTTTACAGTATACAAATATGCTCCAAGTCCAAAACCAATGTAGAAACACCTAATCACTCTTATTCAAAGTTATTCCTAAACAAAGCTTAAACTGTGACCTTTAACAGGCTATAAATGTTCTTATTGCATTTTATACTGATCCAAAATGAAGTAAGTGTGCGTCAGCATCCCACACCTGCAGTGCACTTAAAATCATGTCACCACTATTGGTCATCAAGATTATGTCACCTCCCTTGACGCTTATGTAATCTTATGAGCTCATGTTTCACTTGTTTTTGTCAAAAAGGATTCATTAGAATGTTGAAATTTAAGTTAAAAATTTTATGAAATGTCGTGTATTACTTACCCATGTCATTTGTCACATTATAAACGATGCTCCGCACTGTTTTGCCATTCACAGTTGTCTCACAGACGTATTGTCCTGGCGGTATTGTACCAAAAAAGCCAAGTTTGGGGTCATAAAGCACAGTAACCTCATCCCCGCTCTGCAGATCTCTGAGCATCACTTCAAAATGTGGGTTTGTTACGTGGCAGGGGATTGTTGTGCCTATTTCATCTGTCTCAGCATCGTGTTCAGACACAAATGGAACATCGGGATCTGTTAAATAAGAGATGAGTATCATTTTACAATTGCATAACGCACAAATTCATTTTAATATCTGAGCACTAATGTACCTTGAACAAAAATGTAGATATCAGTTTCAGTTTCAGAATGATCCTCATGCTGGCAGGTGTAGAAACGAGTGTTAGAGGCCACCGCATCAGTGATCATTAAAGTACTGTAGTTAAATCCAGAATGAACTTTGATGTTGAACGGTAATGGTTCGACCCAAGTTACTCTCCTCATTCCAAAGCAAGTGATGTTAAAGTCAGAATGTGGTGTCAGCATGAATTCCTCTTGCTCTTTATCCGTAACTAGCCATGGCTTCGAGACATCTGCAAGGAGATATTTAATGTATTCATTTCATTACTGTGTTATAAGAAAAGTGGTGAAATTGATAACTATTTTGGTATATTTTAAAAAAATATATATATAAAATAAATATTCTGATTCCCCAATCCTACCCAAAGCCTAAACCCAACTTGTACCTTACAAGTTGGGTTTAAACTTTGGGTAGGATTGGGGAAGCAGAATAAGATCATCCTTTACAACTAATGAACAGTTATTACCTCACTATAGGCAGGTAATAAGCAGTTAATGGCATAAATGGTGACTTAAACTAAAGTTGTGAACTAAAGTGTAACAGAAAGTTCCACTAGTAAAACCGGCAGCTAGCTCTCTGCAACTCTCACATGGTCCCCCACTGTAGCTAAGCAGGGCTGCGCCCGGTCAGTACCTGGATGGGAAACCACATAGGAAAGCTAGGTTGCAGCCAGAAATGATGTTAGTGAGGCCAGCAGGGGGCACCCAACCTGCGGTCTGTGTGGATCCTTACGCCCCAGTATAGTGACGGGGACTTTATAATGTTCAGTGAGCGCCGTCTTTCAAATAAGACGTTAAACTGAGGTTCTGACTCATTAAAAATCCCAGGATGTCCTTTGAAAAAGAGTAGGGGTTTCACCCTGACATCCAGACCAAATTTGCCCACTGGTCTTTGTCCATCATGGCCTCCCAACCCTCCCCATATCATATCACTCTGTCTCCTACCCATCAATCAGCTGGTGAGTGGTGTGCGGTCTGGCGCAAAACGGCTGCCGTCGCATCATCCTGCTGAATGCTGCACACTGGTGGTGGATGAGGAGATCCACCACCCCAACCCCCCCCCCCCCCCCCCCTTCCTTTTTTTGTGAAAAGCAATTTGAGTGCCCAGAAAAGCACTACATAAATGATACATGTAGGAATTAATATTAATAATATTTTTTATTAATAGATTTTAAAAAGGAATACAAAATCTAATCTAACCAGCAAAACAGTACTAGTATTAAGAATATTGATTTGTAAATCAAACAAACGACATTGCATACATTTAGTAACTTGCTAATTAGTTTGTTACTCACATTCAACACCAAACAAAAAGCACATACAGTTAACTGAAACTAACTCATTAACATAATTTGATTTGGAACTCATATTAATAACCATAATAACTGACTGGTTAGTCTGTAACTTTTAACTAACTAAGCAACTATATAACTGACTAACTAACCAATTTAAATTTTTTAATTCACTTTAATCAGGGGCGGATTTAACCGCAATAAGCAAGAAAATTGGCCGCTTGGGGCCCCAAGAAATCTGAGGGGCCCCCAATAAATATCTAAAACTTCTAAACTTAAAAAAAAAACTCCTTGTTGCCTTAATTTTTTAAGTTACATCAAATTAACCTTGTGAGTCCATTGAACTTACAATATGCTAAACTGACTTAAAACAGCTTGCGTAACTTATAAAATTAAGTTAGAACATGATTAAATTAGATTAATAAGTTACAATGACATAAAAACAGTGTTAATAATGTTGTCATGACTAATTGATCATATAATTTTTCACAATGGATAAATCATATATATAAATCATATTTCCTATTGTAAAGGTCTAACAAATACAATTTTAACATAATTATTACATCAGTGGAAGTGTGACACCCCTCCACACATCCAATCATGGAGCAGTACAGCAATCAAATCAGCAAGAGAGTTAGTTTCAGAAACAAAAGAGTATTTATTATTTTTAGCTGGGTTTTAAGTAAACAAATAATTTTAAATGTAGAGATTGCATTAAGATACAAGCAAAATAAAAATCAATTACTTAATAAAAATGCAAAAGGTGCATACTAGAATTGCTTGGGACCCCATGGCTGTAAATGCGTAGGGCCCCCAAATAACTAAATCTGCCCCTGACCTTAATAATAAAACCCATGAGCATTTCTTAAATGTTTTAACTAACTAATAAGTCTGGTCTCTTTTAACAACATTTTTTTTTTTTTAGAGTGAACTATCCCTTTAATGTCCAAATACACGCTAATTACACAAGCTCTATAACTAACTGGTTAGTTTGAATTTAACATTGACAACCAAACACACAAAATTTAAATAAAGTAAAACAAACTTTTTAATAGATTTTTCCCTTCCACATACCTGAAAACACCCCTAGTAAGACAATCCCAAAAACGAGATGTGTCTTCAGGAATCCCATGGTCACTTAGATTGTGCTCAGCTGAAAGAAGAAAAAGAGGTAACCATTTAAAAACCATAAAGAAAATATGAAACTCAGATTTTAAAAAACGACAAAGAAACTAAATAATGTAAAATTTAAGTTCAAACTATTTTTGTGTAAGCTCTGGGTTGTACAAAACACAGTGGAATGAACCGCTAACTTATCCAGCATGTTTTACAGAGTGGATGCCCTTCCAGCTGCAACCCAGTACAGGGAAACATCCATACACACATATACACTACGGCTGGTTTATTTTATTCAATTCACCTATAGCGCATGTAAATTGGACTGTGGGGGAGCACCCTGAGGAAACCCATGCGAACACGGGGAGAACATGCAAACTCCATGCAGAAACGGCAACTGACACAGTTGGGACTCCAACCACCAACCTTCTTGCTGTGAGGCGACAGTTCTAACCACTGAGCCACCGTGTCGCTCACAATTTGACTGATTTAATACAAAAAAAATGAAGTTTTCCAAAGCACGTTACACTATATAGACACAACAACAAATGACGTTGTACTGTATTGATCTCTTACTCAATGTAAATGATGAAGTTCTGTGCAGAAACAGCTCAGGTAGCATGAAGAGATCTTTGAATCATCGGCAGCAGAAAGTTTTGGAAAGGTTCAGTGCCAAGACATAAAAGGTCTTTAAAGAGTCTGGACGCTGTTCAGTCTGTTAACGGACGCCAGACTTTTTTTCAACTTAGCACAGTCAGCTTTATTTGACCACCAGGTGGAGACACAGTACACATTTTCCCCAAGCGAGTACAAGCAGCAGTTTCGGCTGTTCCAAATTCTTCCTTTTCTCTTTCTTTTTAAAAGTGTTTTACCCTATATAGGAAAAAATACGCCTTTCAAATTTTGTTTGACACTTATAATATTTAATATCAGGATTAAGATTGTGCATACCCTTAATGCGACTTCGAGCGCGCACAATGAGGTGACGGTTTATTGGTTATTTTTTCTCCATCTAAATTATTCTGTTGCACAATTAAATTTGATCGTCTGAATTTAAAGCATATATTCTAACTTAGACTAACGTGGACAAATACCGATTACATTGATGTAACAGAACTTTTGGATTTAGTTTTCCTGTGATTTCAAAAGTCCAGTCACTGGTTTAAGCGCTTGTTTCTAATCAGACATTCCGCGCGCGCGTGTTTTATCTCTGTCTGATGCTCGGACCCCTGGGTTCCATCAGCGCTCCAGCAGACAGTCAATGCCAATCAGTCTGAAGTGGTTAGCTCTGCAAAAACTCAGTTATATCCGGATGAAATGTTATATTTATTAAAATGTAGTTTTCTGTAAATTTGTTTAAAACTATTTAAAAACTGAGCAAATATTTTAGATCCATTTAGTTTCAAATAAAAAAAAAAACGGTTCAGCAGTTTTTCAAAGTGAAGGGGAAAAAGCTCAAAGCAAAGGGGGGAAACAGTTTTACAGCCCAGCGAAGTTGCCGTTTGCTCGTGTCATCCCTCTCAAGCCAGTTATCCTTGGTGAATCCGGGGGTGTCGAGTAAGACTGTAATTAGTCGACCCCTTTCTGTGCGGAGTCCATCGGATTGCCGTGGGAATCCTTTGTGTAATGGCAGACTGGTGCGCGTTTGGTACCGCTCATCTGCCTAGCCAGCGGTGTCGGGAGCGTCCGCACATATTCGGCGCGCACCCCCCACCGCAAGGCGCCCACACACGCACACATAGATGCGCAACTGGCTGCCAAACACAACCCATCCGCTGTGCTTGACACTTTTGGGCAACAGCTGAGCGAGGGGTGCCGTCCAGCACCTGGTTAGTTCACGCGTAAAAGCGATTTCCATGAGAATAAAAGAAAGCGGTGTAAAATGAGGAGACGTACATAAGTCCAGTATAAAAGCAGGAAGGGGCGAAAAAATAATGATTAAACATTTTCCAGTCTTATTACAATAACCGCCAAGCAACACAGTCTCATCAGTCCTTGGTAAATACTACAAAAAATTGCATTAAGTTAATCCAGATGTGAGAGAAGTTTCCCATTCATGCAGCTTCATCATCATCGGCTCGGGCTTCAGCGCAGAACGCGGCAAATAAGTTTGCCAAACTTTCCTTCTTCTTCTCCATCGCTATTTGCAATACATAAATATCCTTTCAGAAGACTACTAATCCATTAAGTGGTATTCCAGTATAGAAATTGTCATCCGATTAATATTTTAAGGCACAAAGAAGTCTCCAATTCCAGTCAGAAATGTGTTTGCCATTAGATGCCAGCGGAGCGCCTCTCCACGGGCTGAGACACCCCCAGCTGCGCGCCTGCGGCTCCAACTGAGATCCAGCACAACCAGGCTTTAACTTTACGGGATAACGCTGTTCCTTGGAGGGGATGTAATCCTGCTCGATGCAAAAGTGTCCAGAATAAAAAGAAAAATCTTTTCTTTTTTAGGTAAAAAAAATGTACGTGTCCATTGTGAGCATTGATGGGAAAAATACTTGAACATGATTATTTATAAGTAAAAACCTTTTTAATCAAATCGAATGTTTTTATTTATTTATTTATTTGCATGCATGTTTAATTTATCTTTACTGGTCGTTTCAGAGATGGAGAAAACTAATTAATAAAAACCTCAACTGTTAAAAAAAGAAATCAAGAACACATTTAATTAGTCTAATCCTGAGTAAGTGCAATTATGTTCAGAGGTTCAACCGTTTTCGAGGGAACTTTGCATGAACGAAAATACAAAAGAAACTAATTAAACTAATTGAAACATACAATACCTTTTTAATCCCTTTTGGTTGTTCCCTTTGATAAAAAAGAACAGCCAAAATGAATGGCAAAGCTCTTGTAAAATACTTTAATAAGCCCAAGGGTCCTCAGTTGTAAAGCAGTAGTAATCCTTTCCCTTGTGCTGCGCTCCTCCGTCCTGCTCCACGGCCACTCACACAAATGCGCCTCTGCAACAGCAACCTGTAATTGATTCAATGCTACAGTCCATCCTTCCCAGAGAACTAATCATCTGGCTCAAAGTAAATAACTCTCAGGAAACTGCCCCTCCTCTCTCTCCCTCTGCCCCAGGCGTCTTTTCAAAATAAGAGTCCGTGTTTTCACACTGCGGCTCCGAAGAGGAGTCAGATTTCTCCGTGCTCTGCAGTTCTGAAGGAGGTGCATGAAAAGAGGTTGAGCGGGGAAGAAAAGGACCATATGTTTTTGTAAAGTCTAAGAGGGGCCCTTTTGGAATAAAGGGATCTTTTTGCGGGGACAATGAAGTCAAGTGACCCATTAAAAGTGTTTTTATACAGGCTTAGGTAGGAAAGAAATCAAAGAATTGGGAATGCACAATTACATTCGGTAACTAGATTAACCTTGTCATCACGCTCCATTCTTCACGCTCAGCTTTTAGATGATTGTGCTTTTCAGTGCTTCATGCTGCTGCTGCTGCAGTTTTGCGCATTGTTTTGTGGATCTTGATTTAAAATTACCACACTTGTATTGTGTGGTTTCTGACTTTGGAATGCACGCAAGATGGCACACTAAATAGGCTTTGTGATTAAATTATGTGATTATGAGATAATAATGGATAGTATGGTTAATAATGCTAATAATTTAGCGTCGAGTACAGTGTGTTTCTGAAATAGCTCATTCAGCAGAAAAAAATTGGGGGTCCATCAAAGGCGCACGCGTATTTACGCAGGGGGCGCTCTAACACAAGAAACACATTTAGTGGTTCTCGTTTTAATCTCTCTCTCTCTCTCTCTCTCTCTCTCTCTCTCTCTCTCTCTCTCTAATTTATTACAGCGTAGTTTTGAATAAATAACATCAAAGACATATGCTATATAATTTGTATTCGATATCTGAAAGTTTAGTCAAACTCTTACTAACAACAACATCTTTTTCTGTTTTCTTTCCCTTTGGCTTTTTTTTAAGACATGGCAGGCTGCAGATAATGGCTCATTATGAATTAGTACCTTACGCGACGCAGCACACGGTGATTTGCAGCTCTGTGCAGATGAGTGAGCCGGCATGAAGCCCCGGGGCAAGCTTGGCCCCCTCTAGCCCTCGCTGCTCTTCCTGCAGCCGGTTCGGAGGAGCCCTCCAGCCTTGCAGCTCACCCTCGCAGAGAAACACACATCTCCAGTTGCTCAGCACAATTATTTCCACATGTTCGTGCCGCCCGGTCGCTCAAAAGAACAGAGTCCCTTGTTCTGGAAACAAAAGACTCTAATCTCTGAGACTAAAACTGAAGCATTCAGAAATAGCGGCGATCGGTGCTTAGTTTGGAATCCGTTAAATGCACTGAAATGAGCAAAAGCAAAAATTTGCTGCCAATAAGCACAATTCCACAGGTATAATTAAACCGCTGTTGTATGTTGTTTTCATGGTTTCTGCATAACTGTTTCCAAAAGTTATATACCAAAAAGATGCTGAGCGAGCTAAAGTATCCAGAAAGGAACTTTTCAATTCACATCTTAAAATGCAATTAATTACTCTAATTAAACTAATTAATTTAAAAAAAACTTTAATAGCCCATAATTAAATATGGGCCTTTAGTATTTTTTTTTAGTATAAATGAAATCTCCAGCTTAAACTGTCATAAATTTAACATTTTATTGTTATTATCATTATTATTATTATCATCATCATCATCATTATATATATATATATATATATATATATATATATATATATATATACACAGCAAATTGATCAGAGTTAAATTCTCGGTGTTGAAGCATTACAGAGTAAAGTGTTGACATTAAAGAGTTAGATTTTGATAAATGAATATAATAAGAGTTAGAATTGATTTTATTCAGTGCGAAATCAGGGAGTTATCTTTTCAACACTTGGTGGTGTTATTTCCAACATCCGGGAATTCATGCAGCCCCAGTCACTGAAGAATTTTCCAGACGCCATTTTCCATCTGAGGTTTAGAACAGCAACTGGTGAGTCAAACTACCTAAATGTTGGTATTTTACTGGCTTTCTTTAAGGAAATACAGTTGTAAACATATTGTTAAGTTAATAACTTTAGAATGGAGTGACAATTTTAATCTTCTGCGGTTCATTCATGGTCGTTTGTGTATCTAGCTTAACTGCATTACTATTCACTTCTTTTTAAGAATGTTTTTATATATGCTCACGCATATAGTGCATAAAAACATCAAATGTACATGTTCAACACATTTCTGTCACGCTTAATGCCATTTTGTGCGTTGTTACCCATCTGTAAAATAAAATCGACACTTCTCCTTTAATTCCAAGCAAACTAGCGAGGGAATCCCCGGAGCAGCCTAGCCTACTCTGCCCGGATGCTAACAGCAACACAGGACGGTTTCCAAAAGCTCAGGAGAGTTTCTAAAACATATCTGGTGAGTAAATGAACATATGCTTACTTTTAAAAGTCTTATTCCTGACTAAAACAGATTGTTTGTTATTCGTGTACGTTAATTTGGTTATTTTAAACACCGCGGCCCCTTTAAACTGGTTCATTCGTGGCCGTCCATATACCGTTAGTTCATAGACTCGCGTGATAACGTACGCTTGAATTATATTAAGTGTTGACAACCATTAAAGTCGGAATGTTAACATTAATGTCTTTAAATGACCGCGTTTGCACTTTCTCAGACATTTAACGTTACAGAAGTCTCCCGGAAGTTGCGGGACTAACGTTAACGTTATCCCGCAAATGCACAGAGACTCCCAGATGCCCAAGTAGATGCCCGCAAATGAATGATAATCTCCCGGAAATCGCGCGTCTCCCGCCCGGTCATTAAACACTTTGCACACCCCTCTCCACCGCATCCCTCCCAGCTCTTCAGGTACGTCGCGCGTCACCCCCACCGCTCTTCAGGTACGTCGCGCGCAATTCACCCCATTGCTCTTCTGGTACTCATCTCTCCCGCTACCTCCCGCAAATCTACTCTGTATCCCCCGAAAATGACTTTTCCCAACTCGGGATGTCTGACGTTAGTTAGTTTGGCTATTTATGTAGCCAGGAACATCTTAGTCAAGCTTTTTCTCCCGCATGATAGTGCTTAAAACTATAGGCTAAACTTAGCATGTACTGTACACAACATTTCCGTTTTATTTAAGACAATTTAGTGCGTTGTAAACAGCCACCTGTCTGTAAAATTAATCAACTGATTCATATTTGAGCAGCCTAATGATGATACAGGTTTGATTTGTAGATTTATTATCAATAATCAACATCTGAATCAAAAGATATCTGAAAAAGTGTGAGGCATACTTTGTGATGTTTATCTCTCTTTTTTATCTGAAGGTTATGCATATGTGTTAGATACAAATTTTTTGTTGTTTTTTAACAGCCACAGTTCTCTATACGATAACACAAGACCCTGTGACGGTGGCTGATTAGAGACGGATGGTGTATTTCCAGAGTTGGTGAAATGACCAAGCACACCTTCTTGGTCATATGTGGTAATAATAATGAAGGTATGTTTGATAAAGTTCTGTATTTGTTTCACAAGCTGAGAGGGTATTAGAGCATTAAAGAATAACGAATGACATGAAGGTGATGAGTTTTGTATTGTGGGTGAACTATTACTTAAATAATGTTTTGCTCTTTGCTTTGCACCTTTTCTTCTTCTGCTTATCCTAATATTTTAGATTATATTTGGACCTGAAACATCTGCTAGACTCCAGTAAAGGTGGCGTCAATACTGAACCTGAAAGGGCCTAACAAGTTGAATCTGGTAAAGAAATACGCACGCACACACACACACACGCACGCACACGCTTACCGAAAACTGTAAAGTTTATGAATATCTTTTACACTGTGGCCAATATTTTGGGGAAGTCAGCATCACTAAATGATATAAAAGATTTTAAGCTCCTCTAAATTTTGCTCCAAGTGTTGTGGTAAATTCAGGATTCTGGACAGACAGCTGCCTGTTTTTCCAGTTCTAGTCATAGTGGTTAACCTAATTGTTTTTGGAGATCCAACAGTGATGTATGTGTTTTTTCTACTTTTCCATATCCTGTCACCTCAACCAGCTGGGAGAGTCAAGTTGTGGATCATCATGAAGATTTTCAAAAGGTGAGTTTAGATTTCTTGAATGTTTTATTTACTTTAAATGTTCTTTTAAATATATCATAGAATTTGATTGCTATTTGTTTTCAAACATTTATCTTAGTCATGCTGGAGTCTTGAAGAGTTCTTAGAAGAGCATCACCCTATATCCGTGTATCAGGAACCACCAGACGAGCGATCAGCAGCTACTACATCATCATGGATAAAAAGGTCATCCTGTGGCTGGGAAGCACATCTTTCACAGGACATGCTTGATGAGATTTCCTAGCTCCAGTTTGTTTTCACACAAGTTTACAGCATTTATACCTTCATTTAAACTGCTGTGTGTTGATATGGAGGACCAAGGAAACACCAAAAGTGAAAGATTTGCACGCCAAGTTGTTTAAAATGTAATTTCAGAAGAAAACTATGAGTGACGCTATATTGAACTTTTAAATTGCTCAGATGAAACATCAAGTTTGGACCAAAGGACTGAAACAGCCTTTTTGAGCACTGGTCATACATATTTTGTTGATACTGTCTGTACTAATAAAACATTTAAAGCATATTTGACATTGTTGCATTTTAAAAACTGAATGAATTGTTGAAGTGGTGAATGTTTTCAAATAAAAAGTTTTTTCTTTTGTAATTTACAGTCTATTTGACCTTTTTACCATATTTACACTCAAGAGAGTTGAATAAAATAACAATATATTACACCAGGCGGTGTTAAATATAGTTACATTTTTTAACTCTGCCCAGAGTTAAAATTAACCCTTACTTCGGTGTCAATGTGCCAACCCTTTTGAAAGTGTTGATTTAACTCTGTTTTGAGTGGACCCAATGAGACACTTTCAAATTGTTGAAATTAACACCCATAGAGTTGTTTTGGGTCCCCATATTTTGCTGTGTATATATATATATATATATATATATATATATATATATATATATATATATATATGTGTGTATATATGGGTAATATGATTTTTCCTTCCAAAGTATGCTTTACTGTAAAGTAAAAATCAAAGCCATAAATATAAAGTTGTGTTTCAAATTAGAGGTTATGTTTACTTTAGGCGCAGTACCGAACATTACCGCTAGATCAATACATAGTTTCTGATTCGTTTCCAATGCGGTGATTTTTGACAGCGATTCTGAAACTGTTTGGTAAGATACAAGCTGTCAGTTAAAGCAGCTACATCGTCTAACCACTCTTATAAAGTCGTTAACAACATTATAAGTAGCTTGTTATTAGATATAAACTACTTTTTCCTTCATATAAAAACGATTTTTCTCATGTTAAACAGAGTGTAGAAGCAGAAGAATTTGGTGCTAGTGGTTTATGGAAGCTATTTTTATTTATTTATTTATTTATTTATTTATTTGTTTGTTTGTTTGTTTGTTTGTTTGTTTGTTTATTTAAAGCACCAAACCAATATGTTGTTAAGTATTCCACATTCGGTCATGATGTGTCTGTTTGATCGGAACTCAGCTGAGAAAAATGTCCAGTATGCGCGAGCGGGCGGGAGAATGCGAGTCAGCTTCGGGACACCAGTACTTCAGTTGACTCGACCTCCTTTTA
Source organism: Danio rerio (assembly GCF_052040795.2). Taxonomy (NCBI): domain Eukaryota; kingdom Metazoa; phylum Chordata; class Actinopteri; order Cypriniformes; family Danionidae; genus Danio; species Danio rerio. The sequence goes on from NC_141040.1 coordinate 26,239,342, forward strand.
GTTTGACTGACGCCAAGACGAATAAATCACTTTTACAGGCATATGCTCACACAGAGAGAGACATTTCTGATGTTTCGACGGAGGGTCCTTTTTAAAGAAGGAAAAGCTGTTTACCTACATCTACAGGGAACTATTACCACATGGTGGCGTATATGTCCGTTCCTTCTCTGGGAGACCCTGCATTCATCTCTCTCCTGTTGGTTATTCAAGTCCATTCACTAAAAGACAATCAAAGAGAGAGAGAGAGAGAGAGAGAGGGGGGGGGGGGGGGGTTAAAAAGCCCTATGGGGATAATATAAACGGTATCGAAGAACAAACCACATCAAAACAAATGGCTTTAACTTTATTAGCAACAAGATAACTGCAAAAAAAAAAAAAAAAAAGACTAGCAAGCGTAGATTTAACTCCTCCTTTGATGTTCTTTTGGGATTACATTGGTTCAGGTTGGCCTAAGTAAATTGGACTATTCATTTCAATTTTAAGATTATTCATATGTATGTGTCTTCTTTTTACAAACTGTAATATTCTGGGTACAGTATTGTCAACTGTGTACAATAACGCAAGTTCATTTTTAGTTCATATATGAAACAGATAGATTGTGAGGATGTGTGTGAGAGAATGAAATAGCTATTCAATAAAGAGACTCACATTCTGCTTTGGATATGTTATCGCATTCCCACTGACAAAACAAATGAAAAATTCAGTTAATTGACTCAGGTTAACAATTTATAATCTTAATAATTATAAATCTTAATAGTTATAAATCGTATTGATTTATTTTATTTTAATTTTTGATAACTGAAAATTGCATTACTGGTTTTGATAAAGAACAACATGCTTTAAAAGATCATGTGAAAATCCGCTGGCAGTGAATTTTAGACAGGATTATTTTTAATAGTCAGTATTATCCAGAATTGATCAAACAAAAGTTAGAAACTCTGACTCCTAAATTTAAAGCCTGTGTCTTTCCCTGTTCATTGGTTTAAAATGAGAAGCAGTGGAGTCAGACTGTTTGATTGGTCAGATGTCAATGGACTCTGACGCGCTGCTTTCACACACGCGCTGTCCAGCGTGCTGAAGCTCACAAGTTTTTTCTATAGCGGCTATATATAAGTGGGCGTAGAGCCGGGGTGGAGGCGCTGCTGCTCTGCTCTCTCAGGAAATGCATCATAATGAATAAAAGTTGACCTTGAACAAAAACAGTCGGCAGAGGCGTTTAGCAGAGGGGGTGTAAAATGTTAAGAGTGACACGATGTTTTCGGTGAGTTTTTGTTGCATCTTAAATGTCAAAGCAAAAGTGAAGTAACCATTTCAAACCTGAATGATCAAATTACTGGGTTCTAAAAGAGCACAGTCATGTTATTTTGGGTCCATATAATAACTTCCATGTTTTGCCCCTGATTTTTATGCTGATTTAATTTATCTCCTAAAAGGGTTCATATCCTTTACACTGAGAGAACCATAACTTCAGTTCCTGTTTGTTTACAATGGCTACATAAAACCTGGTTTGCATGGTCATTATGATTTGTTAATGGTAACCAAATGTCGTTTTATTCATGGGTCCTGAAACCAAACAATGTGGATGTCGCAGCAATCAGTCGATGAACTAAAAATGAACTTGCGTTATTGTACACAGTTAACAATACTGTACCCAGAATATTACAGTTTGTAAAAAGAAGACACATACATATGAATAATCTTAAAATTGAAATGAATAGTCCAATTTACTTAGGCCAACCTGAACTAAAGTAATCCCAAAGAACATCAAAGGAGGAGTTAAATCTACGCTTCCTAGTCTGTTATGATATTTTTTGTTTCTTCCTTTTTAATATTGCTTTAACTCTTGGAAACTACAAGTCCACTTATAGCAGACCCTATAGTTCAGGGACAAGTTGGCCAACGTAATGAATAATATTCTTTCTTCTAAAATAAAATATAATCATATATTATCTCATTCAGAGCTGACTTTTTTTTTTTTTTACAACGTCTATACATCCTAATCCAGCAAAGCCTCTAAGCACACTTGATAATATAGTGGGCACGCTCAGGAGCGCAACAATGGGACGCCTTAAAGAGGAGCTGACAAGTCTCAGAAAGGGCCCATTCTAGAGAGCGCCACAAAAGCGCTCAGGACATATTGTGTGATGACCGAGTTCCCACTAAATTAAGTCACCATGGACAGCACTGATGGGACACGTGTCTAGAATTCCCAGTCCCATCATCTTTGAAACAATCGGTTTTGGACGGGAAGCCCAAACGATGTCCTCGAGCTCAAACGATGCTGAAAAAGCCCGAAGAGAGTGTCACGTCAACTTTGCAGCATTAGAGAAACGGTTTTCGCGACTGAGGACAAAACAGGTTTGGGAGGCATTCATTGCCCGAGTGCCCCACTTCTCTCAAGGCGAAAGCAGCTGCAAGCGCCCAAAAGGGGCTTCTATTAATTGCTCTTTGTCATGCGTAATTGCCCATTTTGCGACAGCGAGTATACTTTAAAAGCGGAGCTGTACTTTGTTTCCATTTAATATTTGGTTTAAGGATCGGATTATCTAATATAGAATACCTGCTACTCAACTTGGCTACAAAAGCAGTACAAGCGATGATAAATGCCATGACATCAGTTGAATTACCTTGCCTTACAATACAATTAGCCAACTGAACGAAAATAAAAAATAAAAATACAACGAAAACAAGCACCTACCAAAATAAATAAATGGATTTTTTTCAAGATCTATTTTACATATTAATTTTACTTTCATTTTGAATCAGCTTAAATGAACTTTGCAGTTTTAAAGTTCCAAACTTCAAAATTGAATAGAATATTAATAAAGTAACAAGTGACAAGTGTCCGGGGTCAGCCGTGTCATGTTTGAAAAACGGGAGTCAGTCCTAAAACGGCTGCAAACTCTTTTGTCGGAGGCTCTTTCTCTCTCGCACCTGCGAGGGGTGAAGTCTAATTCGATTAATAAGAAATTCAATATATATTCATTAGGTGCCTTCCCTCGATAATATATGATCATGAAGCGAGACGTGAAAGGAGGCCATTTATTCCCCCTCTGAAAGGACCTGCGTGGGACCAAAATTTCACCTGCTTCCCCTCTCAATTAGGAATGTATCCCAAACTCTGACGGAACACGAGTTAAATTAAGCGTTCGCTAATTTCCTATCACCCCTCCTACGTAATCCCTCAATTTTCAGCATGCCCCCTCAATTTGGCCCAAGTTGAAAGGTTCAAATAGTGCCTAATGAAACAGTGACTAAATCGTTTTCTCGCGCGCGGAGAAACCCTGTAGACGTCTCGTGAAAGGCCTTGAGCTCGCCGCCGTCGGGGGTCCGCCGGCTAAATGCAAGTTCCTGGCAGGACAATCTAACCTGTCAAAGCCTTTGGCCAGCTCTGCGTAGCTTTTTTTCCTCGCTCGTATTGAGGGAATTGCTACATAAGCAACCAACGTGGGACAAAAAACTGCAATTAAACTCCTTTCGGATTAACTTAACAGGGGTACAACCGTCTCTTGAAAAGCGCACACAGAATAGATGTATAATTGACTATCACCTGGCCCGTGAGATACAAATTCTCTCCTATAGGCCTTTTGTGGCCTACTAGGGGATATATGAGAAAAACACTGAAAATTAATTAAAAATATCACATATCATTTTTAAATTATACTATACTTAAACATCTGAAAAACATCCAGAAATTTGTCAAAACAATAACAGTAGGATTATTGTACAAGCTAACAAGTGAATCTTTCATATGATACAACTCGTGAAGCTTTTAGGGGACTATTGTATTCTCTTTGAAGAGGATTCAATGGGTCAAAAGGCTTTGTGTTGGTTTCTTAATAAAACAAAAACTTTTGAAATCTTAATACTAGTTGTCATTTGTTGCTTGAAATGCAACAAATTCATGAACTTCAATTGTCGCAGTTTGTCTCTCAAAGTTTTATTCATGTTGAATTTAAATTGTTTCCCAGTGATGGGTTGCAGCTGGAAGGGCATCCGCTGCGTAAAACATATGCTGGATAAGTTAGCGGTTCATTCCGCTGTGGCGAACCCAGATTATTAAAGGGACTAAGCCGAAAAGAAAATGGATGAATTAATTAATTAACACAAATTGATTTGGCTGAATTTAGTGTATTTATATTCACCTATTCCTTTAAAATCATAAGTGTAGAATTTAAACAGGTGTCTAAATGCAGTAAAATACTTGATAATAAATATCAGAACACATGAGTAAAGTCACAGATGTATTTTTATTTAAATAAATACAAATATACACATTTTCATTAATATGCACATAAAATTCAGATGAAAAAAAAAAATCACAGCTTCTCAGTAGTCTAGGATTAACAGTCTGCATATTTACAATATCAAACAGGAAATATTTCATCTTCTTCATGAGTCCAAAGTTTATTCTTTAAAGAACAGGGAAGACAATGAATTACCAGAATTCACTTAAAACAACCTGTAAAAAAGTATTCTGTCACAGTGAAACATTGATAAAACACACAATTGACTTGAGTGTCAGGGTAAAACAGTAGTTTGTGGGAATACAGACTAAACCTCCACACACTTTGGGTTATGGAAAGAAGACAACGTCCCATAAACTCAGTAGTTTCATCCGATCCGTTTAAAAGTGCCACGTATGGTACAAAATTGTAGTCTGTAATGTTTGTGACGCCCCTAAATAGGTGAAGTCTCCTTCTCCTCTGTGGCTGATACAGGTGACAGGGATTCTTCGTCTTCTGAGCGCGGATAATGCGAGTGGCTGCCCGAGCATTTGCATCCTGCGTGCGCGCTCCTTTGCGTACCTTTGCCTTCTTTCTTGTGCTTAACGCGTCGGTTTTGAAACCATATTTTCACTTGTTTCTCTGACAGATTCAGGTATGTGGCTATTTCGATCCTGCGTAAGCGTGAGAGGTACATGTTAGATGAGAATTCGCGCTCCAACTCGAGCAGCTGAGTGCTGGTGAAGGCTGTGCGCATCCGTTTGCCGTTCTGTATGTGGCTGCTGTCAGATGCACCTATTGAAAAGAAGAAAAAAGAAAAGTTCAATGTAAAATAAAGTGCGTAGCATACTCATCGCAAAAAAATAATATAAAATTAAATTAAACAGTTGTTTTTATTTTCTTCGTGGTACAAATGCGTAAATCTGCAATTCAATCTGTTTCACAGTAAGATAAAGTAACTGAGAGATACAGAGAGAGAAATCAATGCATAACGACTTCTAATAATTTTCTAATGCTAGATAGTAGAGTACATCATGACAAGCAGTAACAGGTGTATAAGCATGCGCGCGCGCGCGCACTCACTCACCTAGAGACAGGCAGTGATACCTCCGAGGGTCAGTGACGCTGAAGCTTGTGGGCGTGCAGACAGGCGCGTGTCCGTGTCCAGGGTGCGCTAACGCGGGGCTCTGTTGGTGTGCCATCCTCTGGCAGAACGCCGCGTCACCGGCAGTGAAGCCTTGTCCCTTGAGCAGTGGAATTCCGCCGCGGGGAGAGTGGATGTGTGAGGATACGCACAGCGGACAAACGCAAAAAGTGCCGGTCTTCCGGGACGGGCAGATGGGCGCAGTGACGCTCATCACGGCGGGAGAGTGCATGCCAATGGGGATGAGAAAGTCCTGCGCCGTGTGCTCGCTTAGAGTTGGGCGCGCGGGATCCTTGATAATCAAAGAGTCTACGTAGAAAGACCTCGACATGATTGCTCCTGTCTGAGCGAGATGCTGATGGTGTCAGTGATACCGCACTGATGGCGATGCTCCAAGAACTTGCGCAGTGCCCAGTGGTCTCAAAACTGTTCTGAAGCCCTCGGGAGCTGGCTTATGTTTGATAGTTCAACAAAAGGGTCCCTGGAGAGGGCCGGCCCAAACGTCACCCACGTGCGCTCACGGCCTAGGGGCTTTAGTACCTCTAGTGTCCCGGGACACGTGATGCCCATGCAAACCTCCAATCAAATCTTTGCCTATGCAGACTTGTTAAGCCGCGGGTTTACGCTCCTCGACAAGCACAGTGGCATAACAGCTTTGGCAAGTTCGCCTACTGAGATATCAACAATTATCCCACTATATACGAGATTAATATGTAGCTTATCAGTTGATGTAACAAGGCCAACATTTATCAATGAGCTTGGCTTTGTTGTATAAAAACTTTCGTCAGTACCCACATTATACAAATAGCAAAACAGATTATTAGTAAAACTACAGAAATTCTATAACTATAAAAGGTCTTGCTTCATCCACAATACTCCTTATACTTGTTTTCCCCAGAGCCTCCCTAACTTGACCTACATTAAGTTTAATAGGCAGTGCATAATAGAATTTATGGCAAATGTCACATAAAAAATCAGACTATTGGATAAAGTGTTGCAGAAAACCCCATTGCGATTTCATCGACTTTTAAACTTATCTACTGAGACTGTTTTTTTTTTTTTTTTGCTGCATTTGTAATAAATTTTAACATCAAAATGTTATAGTCGAATATAACTTAATATCAATCTTTCAAACGAAGTGAACATTGACGTTTTTGCGCTTAACCTCCAGACAATACATTTGTACACTAAATACTTCATAAACAGATTAACAGATCCTTAAATTAATCAATTCTTAACTATATTAGAAATATTCACGTTTCAAAAGGGGAAAATATAAAATAGGTTTACCAGTGGTGAATAACTAATGATGTAGTTTCACCAAAACAAATACTTTTAAGAACCATTAGTTTATTGTAGCAGAAGTGTCAGGGCCGGATTAACCAATGGGCCTTATGGGCAAAGGCCCAGGGGCCCGTGCGCACTAGGGGCCCCTGCGAGGGGGGAGAAAAAAAAAGACAATTTCGGAGTGTCTTTTTAGGCTAATTGCAAATAGCGCATCTAGTTGGACTAAGCTATTCAGGGTTTACGCCCATCGATGCCTGTTTGATAGAGACAAGATGAGTAAGGACCGGTGAAATAACACAGCTGCAGTGGCGCACCTTGTAAGGCACACGGCATCATCTTTTGACGCGATTAAACATAACATCGGTTCGAATCCACCATCAGTTGAACTCGTGCAACTTTTTTCCCCCCATTACATAACAGATTGGAAATATATTTATTTTTAACAGGAAAGAAACATTTTTTTTAAATAATGCAAATGTGATATAAAGTCACAAGTGTCTCGTGGGTATTTAATAATGTTTAGCCTTATTATAGGCGCCTGCCGCGCCTCCCTCTCTTCAAAAACTATATTGCTCAGACAACTGTATTTCCTCTGAGCAAAAAAATCGCGATCACATATTAATATTATTATTATATTTAAATTGCCTTTCTTTCTTTAACTAAACAGAATGCTGTTATTGGTCAAGTGCGGAAACGTTAGTTTTGTAATAACCCGCACTAAACTGAGCGGATTGTAGTGCAACGTTATATCTGTAATAGATCACAAATGAGTGGACAAGTGGATTTAGCAAACGCGAGAGAAAGAGGAGAGGAGGCATCTTTATTGAGGCATTTTCCATACACACCTTCTTTAAACAGACCCGTGATCAGGAGAATGAGGGTACAGAAGAAGACGTTAACTTTAAATGATGAGTAGCTAGCATTAACCAGGCGGAGGAGGCTAACGGCAGCGCAGCGCGGACTGGATTCATCGTGTGAGAGACAGACAGAAAGGGAGAGAGAGAGAGAGAGAGAGAAAGGCCCAGAAGAGGAGAGAGAGGGAAGAGAAGAGGTATAGTGTCTGTGATTTCGGATACTTTTAGGTTTATAATCAAGTCTTCATGACGAGAAGAGTAGAGGGAGATACATGGAAATACAGGGAGAGGAGGAGAGAGACAGTAAACCAGTGTTTGTATTATGAAAGACTCAGATTCATAGAACTCAGATTCATAGAACTGGATTGGAGAAGCATTGTGCGTTATATGCCATGGCAATAATATGCTTTATAAGTTTGTAAAAGCAATACACTAAAATACCCTTAAAAAAATATATATATATTAAAATATATTAAAAAATAATATATATATATGTGTGTATATGTAGTTTTATTAGTATTTTTATTTAATGCTTTGAAAAATAATTTAAATCTTTGCAGACTATAAATACATATGTACTATATATTATTTATTTAAATATGTGGGCAACAAATTATAGATTCATTTTATTTAAAAATTATTATATTATTCTTATTTTTTAAATTCAACTATAGGGGTGCGGCCAGGTAGGGGGCCTTACAAGATAATGTGCCCAGGGGCCCCTGAGTTCTTAATCCGGGCCTGAGAAGTGTAGACACCAGGTTTGTTTATTTATCTGTTCGTTTGTTTGAGCAGATTGATTATACAGTATGTAGAGCCACACCTTTAGTTATTGTTTAACGAACTGTTCAATAGTATGATTCCATTGGTGGTTATCATGGTTTAAATATCCATAGGTTTTGTTTTATTCGTGGTAAAACCATGCTTAATTTTTACAACGTTTTGCAGAGTATTGTTTGTACTCAAATATATTTTATAAAAAGACAAAAAAGTAGGCTGAATCCTAATATAAACTATTAAAACAGTACATTTTCAATTCAAATTCAGTGATAATCTTTGATTCACGTCTGTTTGCTAAGATCTGGAGCCGGCAATTAAAGATTTATGATTCTCAGTGGAGTCTGGGTGCTTGCAATTTGATAGCGATTAGGATTCAATTAGAAAGTGTTTATTGTGGAGGTTTTGGAGTGGATAAACAGCCAGCTATTTCAGAAATGCGTTAATCCCTCATCTTGTGACAATAATTAGCGGGTTTGATCTCTCGGCGGGTCAGCAGCGGGGTGAACTTCCACTTTCATCTGCGCGCGAACGCCTCTACCTCCAGACACTGCGCGCGGAGGCCAGTGGCGCGCGCGAGCAAGCTTTGACGAGGTTAAGTCTTGCCATAACGGTGGGTCAGGTTTTATTCTGCCTCCTGTTCTTTCGGAAGAGACTTCACCTCGTCAAATCTTGTCTGAAGATTACAGTAAAAGTAACGCTGTCAATCTGAAAGAGCTGTAGCTACTGCTTGCGTCTGTAGGCTGCAATTATCTTTGCCCAAAACCCAATTACAGGCCTGACACCTAATCTTTTTTCAGTACCATGCAAAACACAGAAAAAGGGGCTCTCGTTCGGGGCGGCTTTTATAGATGTTATGATAGAACTGAAAGACTACTAATGATAATTGAGGGCAAAGTTCAAGCGCCGTAATGACGATTTCATATCAGCGTTTAGTGCTAATATCACCAAGAAGCTTTCACAGGCACATAATTGCTAAAATCAGCGTCTTGGTCCTAAACGGGGTAGAATATGACTTTAAAATGGGCTGAATTGGGGAGGCGAAAAAACAAACACATCTGTCATTCTGTCTGTAATTGTTGTAATGGATGAAACACGGCGTATGAAACAAGAGAGAAGAGGGAGAGAGAATGACTGACAACCCATGCGGAATGATTCGCGGCGCGCGCCCATCATACCGTCCAGTCTTCAATATTTTTTTCTCTGCATAATGCTTCACGATAAAATTTCATTGTCTATTAAGTAATCCCACAAATGAGAGCCTTTATGAGTCTGTAATGAGCTCTAATTGCCACGACTAGCCAGGCCACGTGGAAGGATTTAAGACTTAAGCCGTCGGGTACTGTGCACAGAGTGTTACCTAGCCATTACTTTCATAATTCAAGGGGAAAATTAGCCCATTTAAGGGGAAAAAAATCCTTTGATTCCTTTCATTCTGCTCGGGGTGATAGGAATAGGCTACATCTTTGTCTGCTGCGTTTAAGAAAGCGAGTCTTGAAAACGGATAGTAAATTTTAAAGAGAGAGAAGACCGTGATTGAATAACGTTTATATTGCAGAGATAAAGTAAAGACATGCCCATTTTTGTTCTTTCGGTTAAACCTTATATAGAGCCTCGTTAGGCCTAAATAAAGCAGTGTTACTGGCTTTTAAGTGAGTACTGAATTGTTTGTATTAATTTACAAAAGAGTTGAGTAAAAGAAACCCATTGTCACGTGTAACCATATATGACACAAAAAACGAATAGAAAATCATGATTGATTGTCAAGAACTTCAACGAAACACAATGCAAGAAAATTAGTTTTATCATAAGTCTTTCATGACCTTTATCATGAAAAGACAATGTATTCAAAGAATTACCTCCATCACCTTATATATTCTAATATATTACCAGGGCCGGATTAACCAATGGGCCTTATGGGCACAGGCCCAGGGGCCCGTGCGCACTAGGGGCCCCTGCGAGGGGGGAGAAAAAAAAAGACAATTTCGGAGTGTCTTTTTAGGCTAATTGCAAATAGCGCATCTAGTTGGACTAAGCTATTCAGGGTTTACGCCCATCGATGCCTGTTTGATAGAGACAAGATGAGTAAGGACCGGTGAAATAACACAGCTGCAGTGGCGCACCTTGTAAGGCACACGGCATCATCTTTTGACGCGATTAAACATAACATCGGTTCGAATCCACCATCAGTTGAACTCGTGCAACTTTTTTCCCCCCATTACATAACAGATTGGAAATATATTTATTTTTAACAGGAAAGAAACATTTTTTTTAAATAATGCAAATGTGATATAAAGTCACAAGTGTCTCGTGGGTATTTAATAATGTTTAGCCTTATTATAGGCGCCTGCCGCGCCTCCCTCTCTTCAAAAACTATATTGCTCAGACAACTGTATTTCCTCTGAGCAAAAAAATCGCGATCACATATTAATATTATTATTATATTTAAATTGCCTTTCTTTCTTTAACTAAACAGAATGCTGTTATTGGTCAAGTGCGGAAACGTTAGTTTTGTAATAACCCGCACTAAACTGAGCGGATTGTAGTGCAACGTTATATCTGTAATAGATCACAAATGAGTGGACAAGTGGATTTAGCAAACGCGAGAGAAAGAGGAGAGGAGGCATCTTTATTGAGGCATTTTCCATACACACCTTCTTTAAACAGACCCGTGATCAGGAGAATGAGGGTACAGAAGAAGACGTTAACTTTAAATGATGAGTAGCTAGCATTAACCAGGCGGAGGAGGCTAACGGCAGCGCAGCGCGGACTGGATTCATCGTGTGAGAGACAGACAGAAAGGGAGAGAGAGAGAGAGAGAGAGAAAGGCCCAGAAGAGGAGAGAGAGGGAAGAGAAGAGGTATAGTGTCTGTGATTTCGGATACTTTTAGGTTTATAATCAAGTCTTCATGACGAGAAGAGTAGAGGGAGATACAGGGAAATACAGGGAGAGGAGGAGAGAGACAGTAAACCAGTGTTTGTATTATGAAAGACTCAGATTCATAGAACTCAGATTCATAGAACTGGATTGGAGAAGCATTGTGCGTTATATGCCATGGCAATAATATGCTTTATAAGTTTGTAAAAGCAATACACTAAAATACCCTTAAAAATATATATATATATTAAAATATATTAAAAAATAATATATATATATGTGTGTATATGTAGTTTTATTAGTATTTTTATTTAATGCTTTGAAAAATAATTTAAATCTTTGCAGACTATAAATACATATGTACTATATATTATTTATTTAAATATGTGGGCAACAAATTATAGATTCATTTTATTTAAAAATTATTATATTATTCTTATTTTTTAAATTCAACTATAGGGGTGCGGCCAGGTAGGGGGCCTTACAAGATAATGTGCCCAGGGGCCCCTGAGTTCTTAATCCGGGCCTGTATATTACAGGCCTCTAACATATATAAAAAGTCATCTCGGGTAAAAAAAAAAACAATTTGATGTAATTTTCTTGTATCGCTTGAACACAATACTTTTAGAAGTTGTTTTGCAGAGAGAGTGTACAGATTTGTTGTGACATTTGTGCAAAGTGGTTTCCCAATGATGTTTTTTAATACAAAATAATAACTAAATTGTTATAGAAGTTATGAATAATTCATATTTTGATATGAAATTAATAAAGACTCCATGTAAAACATCAACGAGAACGGGGCGACGTCAGGTGAGCTGTTCTGAAGTTAAGTCTTCTAAAACAATTAATCTTGTCACAAAAGGAAATTTTATTTGTATTTCTGTAGACACGTTGGGTTCACATGAAACACTCCATTAACACTTAACACCATAAATAAAAAATGCAAGTGACTTTTATTTAAATCAAATAATATGGGGGGAGCATTTTCTAGAAACGCATGGGAGAGTCAGTGTGCTATAATACTAATGGACACAAGATTTTATTAAATACATTCACATCAAATATGTGGGTATCTCCAATGTGATGTATTGGTAGAAAAATGACGTATGGTCTCACCTCCAGTGCCGTGCAATATTGCACTATAAGCGCTTCATAACTGCCGTATTGCATAAGTGTCATTAATTTGTGTCAACGCCTTCTCACAAAAGTTGCATTGTGGCGCAAGGGGCCAGCCTGCGGCCCATCCCGACTGATACAGTGGGCGATTCCCCCCATTCCCAGTAACCAAGCAACACACGGTGAATACTGAAAACTGAAAAGAAACACTCGGGTTTTCAATATAGTCTTCAATAGCAAGGGGAAAATGAACAATGATCCCGCAGACAACATAATGCGGCGCAGTGACTTTTCATTGGCAATTATCTCCTTCATCTGAATAGCAGCTGCAGGGCCTGCTCTTCATTTCATAGTTTTGGGGGCTGAGTGGGGGGCTTAAATTCAATTGCCCGTGTGTGTCAAAATCTAATTTATGTCTTAATGACGGATACGATTTTTATGAAAAGAAGCGGGAGCCACACACATAGGAATTTCAGCAGCAAACTGCAACTGTTGCGTATCCCCATCGTTTTTCTCCACAAATAAATGACAAGATGCATTTATTAGAGCGACTTAGATTGAAAGAGAAGCCGCGCAATTAGGAGAGGCCAGAAAAACAAGATAAATGCCGACAGATTCGGTGATGCTGAACTCAAGAAGATGTCCAACTAACCTCATTAAAAAGCCTCGCTTTCATCACCTTATTAGAGAGCACAACTCTTCTAAAAGCCAACAGTTCTTTCCAAACCACTAGACAAACACTCATGACTAAACCACAACAGGCCTGACGAGCGACCAAATAGCCCTTATCCCGATTGTGTTTCGCTCGACATGCTGAAATCAACGGGAATATGTAAAGTCTTAATCAAAACCCCATAGTTATATCAAAAGTATTCTTTTAAATTACAGTACATGCACTTGAGATTTCCTGTGCTGTAAATTAGGCAAACACGAGATGGTTCAAGATAAAAATGAGCAAATAATACCATTCAAATGTTTTCATGCTTTCCATAATTAAGTCCAGTCTGTTGTGAACTAACCTAAAGGGATCGTTCACCAAAAATGAAAATTTACAAGTGGTTGATAACCTTAAGGATATTTTTTCTCCTTTTGAACCCAAAAGAAGGTTTTTTTTTAAGAATATTGAAAACTGGTCACCACTCAGATCCAAAATACATGGGGAAAAACATACAGTACTATGGAAGTTACTGACTTCTAACATTTCAACAGAAGAACAAAACTCATACAGGTTTGGAACAGGTGTATATGAGTAAAAAATGACATAATTACATTTTGGAGTGAGCAACCCCTTTAATGTTTAATCTGGAATATTCTAAACTTTTAGAACGTAATTTGCCTGAGATTACAATGTAGCTGAAGAGCTCAAAACATTATAATGTTTTATACAAGCCTTAAACATTTTATATATATATATATATATATATATATATATATATATATATATATATATATATCTTTTACATGTACTAATTTCATTAACTGAAACTGAAAATATAATTTCATTAACTGAAACTGTACATAGTTGTTAAGTTATAAAGTTATATTTTTAATGCAAATTATAAGACATTTTAATAAGTAAAATAGCCATTTTATCTTAACAAATAAAGTAATCTGAACAAATTAAAAAAAATCATGAATAATTGGTCAAAGACAAGATGATTTCAGTGTCAAGATCAAACATTTCATACACACAAAAACATTAAAATGAGTGTACTTTACTATTTCAAACAACTTTTGTGAAAACAAAATGTCAGAATATGTCTGTCCAAAAATGTAAACTTAAGATTGGTTTTGTTGTCCAGGGTCCCATATTTATTCTGACCCAATATAGATTATACAAAGTTTTAGAAGATTATTTTAAATGATTAAAAAGCTGTCTATATAGTTTCAGATATTATAGTGCATAGATGATTTATCTATTATGAACTGTCATTTTTCATAGTTAGTATTCATTCATTTATTTTCCTTCGGCTTAGTCTCTTTATTCATAGGGGGTCGCCACAGGGGAATGAACTGCCAACTACTCCAGCATATGTTTTACACAGCGGATGCCCTTCCAGCTGCAACCTAGTATTGGGAAACATTCATAAACACTCATTCACACATACAGCCAATTTAGTTTATTCAATTCACCTATTCCGCTTGTCTTTGGACAGTGGGGGAAACGGGAGGAAACCCACACCAACACGAGGAGAAATGTCCCCACAATGATGTCAACCCAGCCAGAACTTAAACTAGCAAACTTTTTGCTGTGAGACAACAGTGCTAACCACTGAGTAACCGTGTCGCCCTATGGTTATTGTTTTAAATTTTCCTTATCATTAAAACTGTGATTATTAAGATTTTGAAAACTCAAGGCAAATCTCACATCATTGCTCATTGCACAAGGCTGCAATGTAAATGCATTTTTAGACAGTTAATAAATATATATTTATATACCTACAGTAAAGTGTGTTACATTGCTTATATTTAAATTGTGTCCTGGAGACAGTTGAGGATACAGAGCTGAAGACTGACTTCACAAAATTAAATAAAAAAACGATGTCAGACAAAAAATGCAATTGGACATTTTCATCAAATCGCACCCTTTGGGTCTTTTATAAAGCAGCTTGATGCAATATTGTTAAAAACATCATAAACACTGATCCTTGTGAAGTGCAGGTACAATCAAAATAATAATCAAATAATTTAAACAACAAGTAATACAAACACAAGTCAACAAATCTAAAATCCAGGGATCCATGTTCATGCTGCTTGTCACAAAATTGCATTAAGCTGCACATTTCAGTTGTTGTTGGATCATTTTTAGATACAAAACTTGCAATAAGTGAGTGAATGTTTTATTTATTTATTTTTTTAACATTTTTAGGTCATAAGAAAACCATGATAATTTTGATAACAGTGATTATTTTGGCCACTATAATCATGATGTTACATCTTTAGAACAAAACACAAGCAGAAGCTCACAATATGACAAGGAAAGGCAGGGAGCATAGTCTTGTTCTGTCAGAAATGACCTAGTATAAAGTTATAACAGAAGTACAGACAATTTTTTAATTCAACTTAAGAAGACTTGGGGCAAAGGAGTGGCGCAGTAGGTAGTGCTGTCGCCTCACAGCAAGAAGGTCACTGGGTCGCTGGTTCCAACCCTCAGCTCAGTTGGCATTTCTGTTTGAAGTTTGCATGTTCTCGCTGCGTTTGCGTGGGTTTCCTGCGGGTGCTCCGCTTTCCCCCACAGTCCAAAGACATGCGGTGCAGGTGAATTGGGTAGGCTAAATTGTCCGTAGTGTATGAGTGTGTGTATAAATGTGTGTGTGGATGTTTCCGAGAGATGGGTTGCAGCTAGAAGGGCATCAGCTGCGAAAAAACTTGCTGGATAAGTTGGTGGTTCATTCCACTGTGGCAACCCCGGATTAATAAAGGGACTAAGCCGAAAAAAAATAAAAGAATGAATGACAAGGACTTCTGTTCACTCTTTGCTATTGACTGGCTCTATCATGACCCACTGAGTGTGAATGTGTTTTTTTCTGTCAACTATACTGTTTATCATTGCTCATTTGCGGACACTTTCACACAATCAACTCAATTCACTCTCACACCACTGTCCTGAGATCAGCCTCTGACTAGAAAGCACTAGCTTACTAACTGGCGTTAATGACGGCCTTCCCTTCTCTCGCTTTCTTTTTCCCTTCATCAGATCTTTTCTGCATGACACACATGTGACACACTTGTTGTAAATGAGTTTATTATCCATCTTGACATATTCTATGATATATTGGTTTGGAGGATGATTTTCAGAGATTAGTTGGAGAGTTGAGGACATCAGTGTCATGGTATTTCTATAAATTGGGATCAGGGCATCCAGAGCCCATTTTGTCAATGTTAAGGGCATCGTTTTATTTTGCTACATGTCATAAAAATAATTAAATAATATCCTTTTAACATATTTCTAAATATAAAAGTTTTAATGACTAATTTTTAATAGCTGATTTCTTTGTTTGATTTATTAAAGAAGTGGTCCACTATGATATTATATTTTAAACTTCAGTTGATGTGTAATGTAGCTGTGTGAACATAAACAACATCTCTGAATGCAATATGCTCAAAGTTCAATGCTGAGGGAGACATTGGCTTTTACAGAGTTAGCTTAGCAAAGCCTACAGCAAACGAAGTTTAGGGGATACAAAAAAAAAAAAAACATCCAAGCTAGTGAGATCACAAGGGCTTCTGGTTATGCAAATTCACCACGCGCAGCGAAGGGGTGTGTCCAGAGCTGCAGTAATGTTACAGCAGAGAAAGCTAAAATGCCGTCCAAACACTGCTATTTCCACAGAGCTTCTTCTGTTTCTGTATTTGGGCTTCCAAAGGATTTTCTACAAATGAAGCATGAACACACATTGCTTTGTACCTTATTATAAACACAACCAAGCCTTAATAGCAATTTATAGAGGAATTACCAACCTACGTTACACATGACGTCACACGGGTTCCCGGTTGCAAAAGCAAACATGTCATGTAGGATGCCAAATTCGAAAAATGTAACTTTTACCATACACCACACTGATTTTAATGGCAACCGCAGATGTCTCTAGCTTAAAGGGAGCTGAATGAGATGACAACCTAATTAAAAATGCTGGACTCTGCAGTTCAAATGTTATATTAGGTAAGGTCACGCCATGCTGAATCATACACATTATTGATTGAATATACATTTTTGATTGCAGCAATAATTTCAGCAAAAAACAGTTAAATATGGTGAATTAAACTGTGGACACTGAATGCTAAAATGAAACGGAAAAGTGTAAATTCTTATACCCTGCCGTACAGGATAGAGGTAAAGTTGGTTTTATATTCGCATATTCAGACATTCTCCTTAATAACATAGTTTTAGAAAAGTATTTTTTGCCAATTCTAAATAGAGAAATATTTAAGCAGCCAATGACTATCAAAGTACAACATTGTTTACAGTCAATTAGACAGTGTTAATGTTGTTTTAAAGTCATACTTGCATGCTAATTCCAATCGATATTCAAAGTAACAATATAGAGACTTCTAAATGAACGAATGTGCGTACATAAAACCAACTTTACCTTTATTCATACAGGTAGTTCGCTTTCAGAATGCAGTTGTTTTGCTTGTTGATGATTATCCAGGCCTTGTACAGATCCATCTTCTTTTCTTGTCTTTAGCTAGGCAGAACCTCGGTTTTTAGCACCACATAGTTTTGAATCTGGTAATCAGGAAACATTATTTCTTGCACATGACCAAACAGAATTGTTGGCATCCAAAGACTTGTAGGCCTTTAACTTCTCTCTTGTAAAGTCACTTGGAGTTTCAATGAGATAGTTGTATGTTTGGGGCTGGATGCTTGGCCATTTCGTCTTATCCAATATCCATTGGGAGGGTGCTATTGCAAATGGCACTGTCAGACTAACGCCGCTCACTTTAACGTTAATTTTTCCAAATAACTGTGGTTTTCACTGGTTGAGAAGCTATTGTAATACACAATAAAAGCATTATGTAAATAGTATATATAATATGTAATTAATATACAGTTTTTTACAATGGCTATGACACTTTTTTCAATACATTTAACAAGTTTGCTAAACTCTTAACGCAGCAACACACCTAAAACACACAATTGGCAAAACAGTTAATTTTATGCTCAAAATCACACATTATAAACTAAACCTCTAAACTACCTTTCAAAATACAATAATAAACGAACACACTACACCATGTCTAACAAAACACTGCAATCATGTTTCAAAATGAAATTATTGTTCAAAACACTAACACATGTTCTCTTCTAACATAAACATACAGTCAATCAAAACACACTGACAATAAAAACACTATCATCAGCTGACATTACAGAAACTCCCTTAGTTTGTGTCAGCTCTGCCCTTATATTTGAAGTCTCGTTACAGTTTTGTTTCGTTGGGTTAAGTAAATGCTTGCATTTTCTTTCGTTTACGGCAAAAATTCTATACAAAACATAGAAAAAAAATTGCTTTATAAAATTTACAGTTTATGTAAAAACATAAATATTGCGATAAATATTGCGAAACATCATATTGCGATTATATAAATAAATAAACAAATAAATGTGTGTATATATATACACACACACACACACACACACACACACACACACACACACACACACATATATATATATATATATATATTTATTTATTTATTTATTTATTTATATAACCGCAATATGATGTTTCTCATTGGCAATTGAATAAAATACAGGGAATATATTTGTGTTTCTATTCACAATTAGAACAGCTGTTCACTTTGACCTTATATTTCTTTATTTATTTATATAACCGCAATATGCTATTTCTCATTGGCAATTGAAAAAAAAAAAATATATATATATATATCTAGGAAGCACAATCATGTCTTGTTTTGGTTTTTCCAATCACATGATCATTTGTTCTAATAGAGGACTCTTGAGGTTTTTGAAAGGAACATCAAAGAACTCTGTCACCAATACGTCCATGTAAGATTATGCAATACAGTCATTACTGTACTATACAAAGTGTTTTGCAGTAAACTACTCTTTAAACCTGGAGTTCATTAGTACATACAGTACATATACAGTACAGCATTTGCATACACTGAGTCTAATTACTTTCAGAGAGTCATGAAGTTAGAGGCCATTTAAGTACCACATGAAATTTTCAATGTTGACAAGGCTGGGGATGTCCCCGTAGGAAAAACATAATAGGCCAAAGGGCCACAGTTACCGTGCCGGGCCACAGAAGATATCAAGTATAATGTGGATGAGAACATGTGGCAAAAGACCGGGCAGAATAAAAGATTACTTTGTTATTTTATTATAATTGTGGTGCTTTTTCTGTTTGCAGTGATGTCCTTCTGCAAAAAAAGTCTGTACTGCAGAAATTCTGTGTCTGTATTTTTTTTTTTTTACATAAACTGTAAATTTTATAAAGCAATTTTTTTTCTTCGTTTTGTATAGAATTTTTGCCGTAAATGAAAGAAAATGCAAGCATTTACTTAACCCAATGAAACAAAACTGTAACGAGACTTCAAATATAAGGGCAGAGCTGACACATAAACTAATGGAGTTTCTGTAATGTCAGCTGATGATAGTGTTTTTATTGTCAGTGTGTTCTGATTGACTGAATGTTTATGTTGGAAGAGAACATGTGTTTCTGTTTTGAACAATAATTTCATTTTGAAACATGATTGCAGTGTTTTGTTAGACATGGTGTAGTGTGTTCGTTTATTATTGTATTTTGAAAATTAGTTTAGAGGTTTAGTTTATAATGTTTGATTTTGAGCGTAAAATTAACCGTTTTGCCAATTGTGTGTTTTAGGTGTGTTGCTGCGTTAAGAGTTTAGCAAACTTGTTAAATGTATTGAAAAAAGTGTCATAGCCATTGTAAAAAACTGTAAAGAGTAGTTTACTGCAAAACACACTGTGTATAGTACAGTAATGACTGTATTGCATAATCTTACATGGACGTATTGGTGACAGAGTTCATTGATGGGCTCACTGTTCCTTCCAAAAACCTCAAGAGTCCTCTATTAGAACATATGATCATGAGATTGGAAAAACCAAAACAAGACATGAGTGTGCTTTCTAGATGGGAATCAGCTGTCATATATATATATATATATATATATATATATATATATATATATAGTTGCCAATGAGAAACAGCATATTGCGGTTATATAAATAAATAAAGAAATATATATATATATATATATATATATATATATATATATATATATATATATATATACATTTATTTATTTATATAACCACAATATGCTGTCTCTCATTGGCAATTGAATAAAATACAGGGAATAAACTTGTGTTTCAATTCACAATTAAAACAGCTGTTCACTTTGACTTTATCCTATATAATTTCTGTTTAGAACATGGTGTTATCTGTTCTGACATACTGTGTTAAAGCATTTGTAAATTTGACTGTAAAATTACATTGTTTTGTTCTTGGTTGTGCTTGTGTGTAAAAGAAGTTAAAGCATTTTAAATTTGTGTTAACTGGATGCATTTTGTGTCAAAACAACAAGAAATGTGTTAATTGTATAGCCCACGAAGACGGATGTTGTGCTAACTGTGTTAAGAGTTTAGGAAACTTGTTAAATGTATTGATAAAAGTGTCATAGCAATTGTAAAAAACTGTAACTTATTTCTAAGACAACAACAAACTCTGTGCCGCATCGTATGTCATTCCCTCTCTGTAAATGCTAGCGCTCTCAGTTTTTTCCTGCAACCTCGCTGCGCGCGCATCCTAAATGTTTACAAACATGAATTGGAAACAAACATGGAAACTATTGGATACTGAGGTTTGTTCTGTTGAGAATTGAAATATTGAACATTGCCCTTAAAGTGTTCATTTTCAAAAACTGCTTTTATTCCAGCCAAATTTAAATATATTTTTTTAAATACCTAAAATTCCTTTAAACATCACTTAGGAAGTATTTAAAAAAAATAAACATTGTACAGGAGGGCTAATGATTTTTTTAAGCAATGAAAATGATCAGGTTTACAGCTAATAAATAAACTTTTATATACATTTTTTACAGAAAAAAAATTGAGCAAATTAAGTAATTTACCTAACTTATTATAATTTTATATTTGTTTATAACAATATAGAGATTCTATAAGCAATATTCTAACGATGACAACAACAACGCAAAAACAATAAATTATTAAAAACATGGCATAGAAAGACAACATTTTAATTAATGGAAATAAAAAAAAAATATTTTAAACAATTAAAAATACAGTTGAAGTCAGAATTATTAGCCATCTTGAACTATTAGAGCCCGTTAATTTTTTTCCCCCAATATCTGTTTAACTGAGAGAAGATTTCTTTAACACATTTCTAAACATATTAGTTCTAATAACTCATTTCTAATAACTGATTTATTTTATCTTTGCCATGATAACAGTAAATAATATTTTCCTAGATATTTTTCAAGACACTTCTATACAGCTTAAAGGGACATTTATTGAATAACGATGATTTGTTCTGTAGACAATAAACAACAACAAGAAAAATTGCTCAAAGGGGCTAATAATTTCGACCTTAAATATCTAAAATTAATCGCACGCGTTAACACACTAATTTTGACAGCACTAATATATATATATATATATATATATATATATATATACATACATATATATATATATATATATACATACATATATATATATATATATATATATATATATATATATATATATATACATACATATATATATATATATATATATATATATATACATACATATATATATATATATATATATATATATATATATATATATATATATATATATATATATATATATATACACATACATACATACATGTATATGTATAAAATATATATATTGTGGCCTCCCACCAGTGCTAATTTACAGCCATGGCACACTGCTACTCGTGTGATATTGGCATATATAAAATTCATGATATTCCAGAAATTCCATGACATGTGGGAACCCTGTTAGACATTTAAAACTTTCTATAGCAGTTTGCGGCTTTACAGGCAGTCTGTGCTCTGTTGGTGTTATCAGTTCTCCAGGTTAGCCTGGCCTGTCATGTGCCAGTGGGTCATCTGAGGTTTTGTATGTTTACATAAACATCAGCCTACACCAGTAACCAGTGTGTTCTATACGCGTCACTTTGAAGCAGGATAAGCAGTTAAGGAATGAATTGAGCTGTGCAGGATAATAAGCTAAATCTAGGGTAAGTTACTGAAGCTGCTTGTGTTTTTAGCGTGGTGTGCTCAATACAGAAATAATTACTCTAGAGCCGCATACAGACATCTTAATGCCACCTAGATTACAGATTTTATCCTCAAAGCTGTTGGTTTGATGCATTCTTGCTCCTGAATTTTCAAAACACATGTTTACATAAGGCTCACAAATAGGCATAGATGCTTAAGTTGGAGATTGTTACAGTACATACCAAAACAGCAGTTATAACTCAAATGGAGCTTGGTAAATAACATAATTGTATGGTGGTTGGATAAATTACCTGAGTTTAACCTGATAGTGTCAAAGAAAAAACAAGCTTAGGCTGGAATTTTTCTTTCTCCTAAAAAAGAATATTGAAAGTTCAATAAAAGTTAAACTACATCAAGAGCAAAATTGTGCTGAAATAAATAAATAAATAAATAAATAAATAAATAAATAAATAAATAAATAAATAAATAAATAAATAAATAAAATTTGTTCCTTGTTTTCATTGAAAAAAATTACTAAATATTTGATCTGGAAAATTAACACAAGAAAATGAAATAATATACATTTTACATATTTTTTATTTAAATTATTATCAATCATTTTAAACAAAATATATAAATCAATTTTGTACAAATAGGTCAAAAGTAATCTATAAAGTATTCAAAAGTAGTCAGATTCCATTACCTAAAATGCTATCAGCACTGAATTACACATTCTTTGGTTCATTACAAACTGCAGAACCAAATTTGACTTGCTTTAATATTATTTACATCAAAAATAATTTATACCAAACATGCATAAAGCGTGAAAGTTACCAAACTCTAAAAATAAGAGTTAAAAAAATTATTAATTGTAATATATAATTTTAATATAATAAAATTTCAGCAAGTCAATGATCCCAAACACAGCCAAGGAAACTCTTAATTGGTTTCAGAAAAAGAAAATATTGCTGCTAGATTGACCCAGCCAATCACCTTACAGAAAACAAGAACTAAAGATCAGAGTTCATGGATGAGACCAACAGAACCCAAGGAAAATATAAATAAATAAATAAAATTACATCTGAGCACTCCATGTGAGTCTATTCACCATAAAAGAGGCATCTTAAAGCTGTCATTATCAATAATATTAATAATAATAATAATGATAATAATAATAATAATAATAATAATAATAATAATAATAATAATAATAATAATAATAATAATAATAATAATAATAATAATAAATATATACCAATTATTGGTATAAGTTCAGTACCTTCTTGTTGTGTTATTCAGGTGTTGATCATTTTGTTCCAAGAATTCATGCTTAGCTCATGATTTATACATAGCTTGTTTGGCATGCTGTCACGGGAGAGAATCCTGAGCTCAAGGGATTCTCGGGCCCAGGGCATCCCCCCTTTCGCAGGGCGAGGGAAGATTGAGCCGATCTCAAAACTCACCAATTTTTTGTTAAAATTGTCAAATAAAATCAACCAATCAATCAAACAAAGACAGTTGTAGAAAGGAAATGAGGATATTTGTAGTGAATTGGGATCCTTTGATTGAAGGATTGCGATAAGCTAATGAGGGCCAGCTGGGTCAATCATGAGCACGTGCTCCTCTCGAATTTCGTTTAATATTAAACTTTATTTTGCTTTTATTTGTATGTTTGTATTTTTAGCAAAATCAGGATAATTTCATGTCAGCAGCTCCTTCAGAAATATATTTCGCAGAAAAAATCCTTATCAATCCTTATTTTTTACACTGTATATACAAATGTATATACAATGGTCTATAATTTTTATTTTACGGTCAATAAAAATTGAATTATTGGTCAACAGAAATTGGCCAATGGTCAATAAAACTGGATTGAATTCTTACAAAATAATTCTTTATTGCCATTAATGCTTCCAATAAAAACCTTTAACATCAATAAAACATTTTCATTCCACAAAAAGTTGTTTAAAATAAAGAATAAAGAGAAAAAAATATAGTGGTTTGTTTCATTCATCACTGGAACATTTCTCTAAAAGGTTCTTTGTGGAAGCAAAAAACAAAACTTATAATCTATCTCTTTTAATCCCCCTCCATTTTAAAGAATGTTTCAATTTCAGTGTTAAGTGGCTTACTTTTTACCTTCCCAATAAGGCAAAAGCCTCCACTAATCGGCTAAGCGATATATAAACTGTTATCTAGCAAGCACAAAAAATTCCCAAAAGACTAATATTTAGAAAACACTTCCATCTCGCACTCGCTCCTTTTTCCATGGCAACATTCACCCACATTACACCTCCAAGAATCCATTCAAAACACAACAACGCAGCTAAAGCATCCAGTGCTAAACAATCCAAATACTCCAATAAAAGTTGTGATTGTTGTGTCAGCCCCAATTAATTTGTGTATGTAAAAGCACTCTAGTTAGGAATCCACTTCACGTAGATGGATGAGAAAAAGAACTAATTGAATTATCGCAACTCTTTTAGGTCTCTAACGGCAGCTTTAAAAAGGACGCTGTATGGAAAGCTTTGCAGCAGCATTTCAGACACCTCGGGATAAGGTGTTTTCTTCTTAATTGTGTCAGTTTTGTGTCATAAATAGCCTTAATGTTGTGTATGTAGAGACAGGAGTGGGCCGATGTGAATGGGTTGTGTGCTGTGCCCCTCTTTTTCGCTCTCTGTCCTGTTTAACTAGAGCTGAAGAGACTTTCAAGTGTGGCTGCGTCTTTGTCCGTTTGTGTCCGCCTGTGAGTGTTTTGGGGGTAGGGGTGTGAAATTTGTATGCAAGCAACACTAGAGTCTGTGTCGTTCACCTGCTCACTGTGGCGACTCTGGTTCAAGTCAAGCAGACTGATGTGGATACGCGTGTGAGTGTTTCGTAGCACCTGCCTGTGCCGCCTTCATCTTTATGCCATGCTCCTTCAGTCTCTGTCGTTTGTTAGTTTTCTCAAAGGTCACTGCCTGATTGCTCTGTCTGCTGCTTGTTTACTCGGGTTTGATCTTTAGTGAAAGTGGAGAGAACATTAACCTAGATTATGCTTTTCTAATTCTTATATCACACATTTAATTTAACATTTAGGAAATAGATTAATTAATAAAAATATAAACATAAAGGAAAAATAAAAAGACAATTTCTAAATGCGTTGCGAAAAATGTAACAGAAAAATTTTACATTTCAGGAAATCAGCAAACAAACAGTTGTTGTTGCTGTTGTTATTGTACGATAAAACATTAATAATAACCATCATTAGGGTAACGCATTACAAGTAACACGAGTTACGTTGTAATATTACTTTTCTAAGTAACGAGTAAAGTAACAAATTACTTAAAAAATAATAAAACTTTAAAAAATAATATTTGAGTGACTTTTTTAGTTAAAATAATTAGCTTTTCAAAAATAAATTACTGAATTAAAATTAAAGTCGTCACAATAAATCCCGCAGTCAATGAGAGAATATGTTCATTATTTTGAAGCCATTAAAATAAAAAAGGGGATTGTCTCAATGAACAATGATTTTACTTAAAACAAATAGTATAAAAGTAGCAAATGCATTGCTTTAAGCTTTCAATAATCTGTATGTATGGCATGTAAAGCTCTGGGGTTAGGACGTTCTCAGATAACATTATACTAAAATATTTTTTTATGTGTTTTTTTTATATAAATGTAGGTGTAGGTTATACAGTGCACTTAGTAATTGCTGAAAAGAAATGAAGAAAAGAAAAAAAAAAGGTTCTGAAAGAGATCAAGCCTCAGTCTGATAATAAAAAGTAACGCAAAAGTTACGCAATGCATTACTTACCATATAAAGTAACAAAGTAAAGCAACTACTTACTTTTTTGGGGACTAACTCAGTATCGTAATGCATTACTTTTAAAATGTAACTTTCCCCAACACTGGTAATAACAGATAAAATAGATAAATAATTTTCAAAATAGGTTTCAAAAAAGTACATGTATAATAATTATAATAATAATACATAATATCATTGGACTAATCTTATTACTATTATACACAATATCAAACTAAATAAATACATTTATGTAATTAGTGTTTTCAAAATGCAGCGGTATCATTGGCAAAACAATGCTCTGTTTTTATATATATATATATATATATATATATATATATATATATATATATATATATATATATATATTGTAAAAAAATCCATAATAATACGGTTAATTAGATAAACTGTAAAATAACGGTTGTTAAATTACAGATATTTACTGTAAAATATTGGATATTAAATTACAGAAATTTCCTTAAATTAAAATTTCTGTTAAATTTCTGTAATTTAACAGTCGTTATTTCACCTTTTTTAAATAAACTGTAAAATTATGATTTTATTTTATTTTTTTACAGTTTTCCACTTCAAGGTGCTTCTGTGTTTTAGGTTTTTTGAAAGCAGGGTGAAATGTGAGTTAAGGTATAGATTTTGACAGGGTATGAAAAATATTTAAATATAATATATAAAACAACTACACAATAACTAAATAAGATATTACAAATCTAGTATTACATTACCTAAATAATTAATTATTATTAATTATATTAACAAATGTGTTTATTAAATGTGATACAATAACATATACGTTTGTTTTTTATATTCTTAGCACACTGGCTTTTTATTTCCATAATTTATTGCACACTATGTCTATGGTCTGACTTTGGGGAATGAATAATAATTTACTTTTCCCTGTTTGTCTCAACTTTAACCGTGTGTGAAGGATTTATGAGGAAAAAGAGCCAAATAAAATAGAAATTGAGAAAAAGAGAGAACCTCAGGACCACCTTGACCTCTGACCTCAGGCTTCTGACTTATGGTCCTCAGTGTTGTGTTAACTATCCTGATGACAGCAGTGGCTGAAAAGTAGATTTATCCCAAAAGAAGAGAATCACAGATATTTTTCACCCTGTGACAAGTGGCTGGAAGAACGGGAGTGAACTTTGGATATAAATGATCTTATCAACAGAGAGAAAAGAGAGCCAATGGAAGATGGAAATAAGGATATCTCACGCTTTCCTACTACTATGCTTCTTTGCTTTTATTATGAGAGTAACTTATGTTAAACTGTAAACAATCAGTGAAGTGTTTAAAAAAACTAAATAGGTAAAATGAGCCCCTAACAACTAAGCTGTTGAATTTTAAAAAGGAATCTTATTAGAAATTGCTCACAAAAGACTCAAAATAATCCTAAAAACTCAAACTTTCTTCAGCATTATCCCAGACATATATCTAATACTACTTTACTGCAGGGAATACATAGGGAATAAAGAAAATTATATAAAGGAACAAAATACTGTGAACTCAAAAGAGCTTTGGCCACAGATGTGCTTGTGATACAAATGTCACATTAAAATACCAAGTGTAACGGTGTAATGGATAAAAATAAAGCACAAAGTATCACTTCAAATCATTAGATAGCAGGAGCATATAAAGCTTTTACAAGTTACAACTAAGTTAGTTTAGTGTTTTACTCTCTCTAAGTAAACGGAAAGGAGAGGGTGTTTTGTATAGGTTGTTTGACAAGCCCACACAAAACATAGGCTCATTATGAAAATGTAGCCCTATATACATTTCTGAAGATTGCGAATTATGTAGCCAGAGGAACGTATGGCTGCATTTCGTCTTAAAAATGAAAGCTCCAGGGTCTTACAAAATATTGCTTTTTGTAGGAGTACGCAATCAGGATGAGCCTGGGTTGCGTTTACAGGTATGAAGTCTGGTGCATATGAAGAAGAAATGAGTGTGTCTTCTACAAGTGGTTTGGCAAGCCCACTCACTTGGGTGAAGCATAATAAGAATTGCACAATATTTTCAGAAACATGGAGTGGCGATAAAGCATTGGTGCATGCGGAGAGGAGAGAGCGTGTCCTACAGGTGGATTTTCCATAGCTCAGATATATTCTTTATTCCAATATCTAGAAATAGGGGGGGGGGGGGGGGGGGGGGGGGAATTACAACTACTATTTACTAACATTCTTAACTTTTTGTATTACAAGTTCTATGAAATGTCAAGTTTAAATACAGTAGTTGAAGTCAGAATTTTTTATTTATTTTTTACAGACCAAGGACATTTTCACAGTATGTCTGATAATATTTTTTCTTCTGGAGAAAGTCAAAGCAGTTTTTAATTTTTTTTAAAACCATTTTAAGGTCATAACTGTTAACACCTTTAAGCCATAATTTTTTTCGATAGTCTGCAGAACAAACCATCATTATAGAACAACATGCCTAATCACACGAACCTGCCTAGTTAAGCCTTTAAATGTCACTTTCAAGTGTCTTGAAAAATATCTAGTCAAATATTATTTACTGTCATCATGGCACAGATAAAATAAATCAGTTAATAAAAATGAGTTATTGAAACTATTATGTTTTAAAATGTTTTGAAAAAAATCTCTCTGTTAAACAGAAATTGGGAGAAAAAAAATAAACAGGGGGGCTAATAATTCTGTTTTCAACTGTATATATTTGCTTATTTCTCCATATATTTTGAAAACAGAAATATCAACACTGGTTCAAAATTCTTTTTTTTAACACATTAGAGTCAAATGTTTTACTGATGGGATTTTGGTAATCCTTTTATCACACCATAATCCAGAAAATCCTTTGAACAGCTATAAATAGATAATTAAATAAATATATATATTACTATATTTTGTGGAATAAAATTCATTTAATGTGGCAAATTATTATTTTATAATAATTTTGTGGCAAAGTATTAACATATGCCTCAGTATAGCAACCTTCAGAATATCGATATGAATATAACTATGAAGTTTGGTGTTAGTGCTAATGATATGGAGTGCAACAGAAAAACAAAGAAACAAAACAAAAAAAAAACGGCCTTGAATATAGCATCAGCAGACAAAAATCTATAAAGAAAGACTTAAAGGAGTGTTTTGGATGTATCTTTCACATTACACTAAAAAGCTTAACATCTCAAAACTGTCAAGTGCATCAAAAAAGTGTTTTGCCTTAAAATGACTGAAGTTCTTTTTAATAGAAGATCCCCAAACTCTAAATACAAGCCATAATTTGAAATGCAGTCATACATACAAATGCCTGAGTTGGAGCGAGTAGCAGAAGGAAAATGCAGAGAGAGGACAAACTTTCAGAGTCAGTGAGCCTGGTTAAAGCCAGCGAGTGTCTATCCAGCCAAATACACTGGCATTCAAAGAGGTCAACCCCATTGAGCCTCTAAAACGCTGTCATGATAATCCATGGCAAAGATCTCGGCGGGCCTTTTAAAACAACCCTGGAATTTTTTACGCTTTCTCCACCCTTTTCTTTCCAGCTCTGTTTTTTTTTTTTATTCTTCTTCTCCCTCCCGCCCCGCGTCCATCCTCAAATCTCTCTACCCCAGTCTTCACAAAGTCATTAATGAGACATTCAAGGCTTTTTGAATTGGCCAGAGACATTGTGTGTCAAAGAGCGAGAGACAGAGCGTCAAAGAAAGGAAAAGGGGAGTAGAGAGGTAGAACAAATAGTGGAGAGGGCCGAATGTACTCGCAGCTGAAAGCAGTTAGATCATGTTCTTTTCATGGTCCGATTAGAATCAAATCGATCCCTCCAACCACACACACATGCACACACGCACACACACACTTCTGTAAGAGCTCCTCCAACAAGTGTGTGCTGCAGCCAGACGTCCACCTGAATGGTAATCAAGTTGTCCCGCTAAAAAGTTTGTAAATGGGACAGGGGTTAGAAAGATGTGGACAAAAAGATAGAGGTTGAGCTAGACAAAACAGAAGAGTTGTCACACGTTGTACATCACTACTTAGTTGCATCCAAAATGTCAATTTTGCATGATCTGGATTTTTTTCAGTTAGTGATGCACAATTTCTTTGTCTCATTATAGTGTTTGTAAGAACTTGATTGTTTCATTGCACTGCTTATTTACTGCTTATTTGCACTGCTTACGTAACTAGGCAGGTTAGGGTAATTAGGCTAGTCATAATTACAAATAAGACTTTCTCCATAAGAAAAATATTATCAGACATACTGTGAAAATTTCCTTGCTCTGTTAAGCGATTGTTTAATTGGATTGCTTATTTCTACCGTTTTTAAAATCCAGTGTTCATCCAATGCTTTTTTTATAAGTTTTACTGTACGTCAATATCTTAATTTAAATGCTGTAAAAATAATCATATAGAATAATAATAATTTAATGACACATTAAAATTGCATATTTAAGGAACTCACTGCCAAAAAACACATTTAAATGTTTACATAGATTTACCTATTTCTCTGTTACAATCATTAAAAATATTTTAAAGAGTACAGATCAGAATAAGTATGAAGTTTTACGTATAGATGTTTCATTATAAACAAAGACTGGCAAAGGAATGTTACTTCATTCACATTTTTACATTTTTTTTTTCACAAAATTTAGTTGAAACATTGAAGTAGACAATTGATCTACTTTTATACACGTTCTATATATATTTTAACTCTTTTGTGAGTTTCATCTATTTTTTTTAACCGATCTAAATATTTTATTAATTTCAGTTTCACATTCTATTTTAGTTTTATTTAATGCTATGTTAGTTCCAAGTGCAAAATGAGAAAATGAAAAGACAACTAGCGAAATAAAGTAAGATTAGGTTTTTATGACTTTTTTTCTCAAGCTTTATATATATATATATATATATATATATATATATATATATATATATATATATATATATATATATATATATATATATATATATATATATATATATATATATATATAATTAAAAAAATAAATAATATGGTTGTAGTCATTCTATAATAACCCAGTCATACTTTCCTAAAGATATTCTTAAAAAAACACACAACACTTAATAAATCTGTTAAATAATATTTAGAAAATCTCTAAATAAAAATCTATTTATGATGTGAAAGTGAACAATAAATAAATATTTTTTTATTCATGTTATTAAAAAAAGGTTTACATCCAATTATTGCATTAGAAAGGTCTAAATATTGAGTACTTGTAAAACAAGTCTATTGTTAAATTATGTTACAAAAACAGTAAATATATGTAGGTTTACATGTCATAATATTGTAATGGCATTGACTGTATAGTAATTCACTAAATCCCTCTTTTACTAATATTAATTCAGTAGTGTTGTATTTGAATATAAAATAACAATAAATAAATTGAAATAAAGCAAAGAATTTAAGTAATATTTAGAATTTATTGACCATAACCTGACAATAACACTGTAGACTAACTGCTTTAGCAAAAAACAAAACAAAAAACAAAACAAAAAAAAGATATAAAGCATAGACACAGATTTTTTTATTTATTTTTTTTGTTTTAAACATACAAATTCTAGCTGAACTTTAGCTTAACAAATGGCTCTATTTTAAAAGAAAGATGATTAAATGTTGGCACAAACACAATGGAGTCCTGAAGCCTAAAGATCTAAGAGCGTGAAGTTGCATTGTGAGCTTGGTTTTGCCTACAGGGTGATTTACTCGAGTGGGCATTTCAGAATCGCATTGGAACGATTTTGTGCACGAGTGTTTTTGTATCGTGGAAATTTGGTGCGCAAGTGGCATTGTGGCCAAGATATTTAGTGGGTCAGTAACGTGCCTGGGGTCTTTTTAATGAATAAGGTAGAATTGTGCGAGGGGTATTTAGTGTCATAGTACCAAGTGCTATTAGACTCACTCCACCAACAGATGACACTAACATTCTCTTAGCAGCTGCAGACACTTCAGCAAGAGCATCTAGAGAGGAGCATTCATGAGCTATGTTGATGAAGTTTGTATGGGTGTAAGAGGACGGGACATTGGCGATTTGTGACGGTGGGATTTTGTTGGGACACGAGGAGGGTTTGTGAGGATCGCGTGTAGCGCCGATGACCTTTGTGTCTAATTTTGACACTTGCAGCTGGGCCTATGGTGGGCACCCCTGCGCTTTTATTTACATTTGATGAAATATCATACATGGGTTCAAAAACAAGTTAAGCCTGAGTTTGAACATTTTGCTGTTTATTTTCACCAAACATCAACAACAACAAAATTTAATTTGACCCATGTTTACTATTCAAAAAAAGCAAATCTAGGTTTTTACAGTGGAAAAAAATAGGAAGTGTGGACAGGAATTAAGTAAATAAAAATAATCATCATTTTAATAGATGAAAAAATATAGATTTTGGCTATGTCTGCATTAATAATAATAATAAAATTTGTTTACTCAATTTGTTTTCATCCTCTATCCACACTGATGCAGTTGTCCTGCAATCAGAGTTTTTGAAGATGCTCTATCAAGTGGATACATTTGAAAAATACCATTTCCATGTTAATGTTGACTATGAAAAATTAGGTTTATTTGAAATCACAATACTTTTTTAGCATTTTTTTAAACATATTAAACTAATAGAGGGCGTCACGGAGGCGCAGTGGGTAGCACGATCACCTCACTGCAAGAAAGTTGCTGGTTCGAGCCCCGGCTGGAGTTTGCATGTTCTCCCCGTGTTCGCGTAGGTTTCCTTCAGGTGCTCCGGTTTCCCCCCAAAGTCCAAAGACATGTGCTGTAGGTGAATTGGGTAAGATAAAAAAAAAATTGTCCATAGTGTATGTGTGTGAACGAGAGTGTATTGATGTTTCCCAGTGTAGGGTTGCAGCTGGAAGGGAGTCCACTGCGTAAAACAAGCTAGATAAGTTGGCGGTTCTTTCCGCTGTGGCGACCCCTGATTAATAAAGGTACCAAGAGAAGAGAAAATGAATGAATGAATGAATGCACTAATAGATTATTGCTTACAGTGCTCGGTTTATGTACAAATTGCTTCATGAAAACAGGTAATTTTGTTCAGACTACTTTTAGATCATATTTGACATAGTTTAAACTAAAATGAAATCTCATTAATGTATTTAACTTAGCTCAAAGGGCACTGAATGACAAAAATATTTGGAATCCATGCATTACATAAACATTAAAAGTCTTTCACATTGTAAATATGTTTGTTCCGACCTCCAGAATTAATAATTAATTATAGTAGCTGGATATGAAGACATCTATACAGCAAGTTGCATTTTTTTTATCTAATCAGTACATGGCCCAGCTAATGAATGTAAACATTTTATCATTTAATAAAAAAAAATAAAAAAAATCTATTACTTCAGAATGAGAAAGAGTTTTGCTGCCAAATAAGTTTACAGATACGAGGAAGATACGATTTTATTATTATTATTATTATTAAAATTAAATTTTTGTTATCTGATTGCATAATCCAGATCTCAGTTATTACTCTGCTAACACTGTCTGTTAATACCCGTATATGCGTGTTATGCTATTTACATTCTGAATGTACAATTTAAATGCATATTACATTCCAGCTAAGATGACACAAAATGTTCTTGCAATTGCTGTTCTGTGGCAAAATGTGAAATGAATGCTAGATTAGGTCATGTATAGAAGAGCGCTAATAGAGTGCTGCTGGGAGTAATATTTTTTTTAATCTGATGACTGCTCTGAAAGAACAAAGGGAAAACTTTTTTATGTATAGTCTCTAAATTTTTTAACTTTGTTGCCATGACACCAAAACACCCTAAAAACTTCTACAAACTTTTGCGCTTAACTTCAGCTTAACTTGTATTAGCCTAAAAAAACTTCTAAAAGGTAACTACACAGGTTGAGGTTAATCTAGGGAGTAGGTTTAGGGATAGTAGATGTTACACATGTTTCTGAAATAACTTAAGTACTTACAGTAGAATGCAATTTAAAACTGACAGTAAATTTAACAAAGAGCACACCGAAATTACAATATAATGATATTGACATTGAGGTAGTTTCAGGATAATTCTTTCTAGCTGATTAATAAAAAAAAAAAAACACTGATAGCCAGAATCCATTAAACTTTAAAGATTGTGAGTACTGAGTAAAACTAGTATTAATTAAAGCCCAATCCCAATTCTATTTTTGTACCCCTACTCCTTCAAAATAAGAGATAGGACACCGCTTCAACATGAGAACACATCATCATATGTCATTGCAATCTCTTGCTTCATATGAGATCAATGATCACATTGCATTATTTTTAGGCATTTACCTTCAGAAAATCACTAAAGGCAAATATTATGTTATCATAGCGACATAATAAGATAATAAGCTCGTAACTATACTGTGCATTTACACTGTGGCATTTTCATCTATGTAAACACACAAAAACAACATTAACATTATACCAGACAATGTAAAATGCTCATTCCAAGCCACTAGACCTTTCTGAAAGGGTATTCAAGTGTCATAGAGTGTCAGAATGTTGTGGGACTGCAGTACAGGAGTTATTATTATGGATTATGGATAGCGAAATTTAGCGTTTTTATTTGAGCATTTAAGAAAAAAAAGCATGATAGTAAAACACGAATGCATGTTTTATGCGGTTATAATATATTAAAACATGCTTGTTGGTTGTAAAGATTCATAAATGACAAAAAATACTAATTTGTGCATCTCATTTCTTCCGTGTGCAGCCATGCTGCCGTTGTAGCTGGTGTATTCTGGGAAATTTTCCTACCCCTTGGTTTCGAGTGTGATCCTGAAAAATCTCCGTTTCAAGGGCTATCTAGCCCTTCCCCTTAGGCCTACGCCTTCAAGCTAAAGAGAATTGGGAAACCCCTAACCCTTCATGTGAATGCTCAAAACAAGGGGTAGAGGTGAGGAAAGGGAAGGGATAAGGGAAATGGGATTGGGACTAAATGTTAGATTAGAATTGACAATAACAAATTTTTGCTTTTTTTAAGTTACATATTCTATATTTAAGGAAATTTTACAGTATTAAATACATTTATGCAGCAGTTATAATCACTTTGTGTTAATCAGTTTTTGGGTATATATGTGAAAAAGAAAATTCCAACAAAAATTTTTTTAAATCTAAAAAAATAATAATATAAAACTCTTTGGATATCATTGCTAAAATGAAAAAAAAAAAAAAGATTTAAAGTTTAAGAACTCTACATTTAATGTTATGGAAAATTTACACAATTTTTGGGGTAAATTAACCTTTTTAAAGTGCCAAAACCTTGCACCATTCCAGCGAAGGAGAGATAAACAAAATACTGAACAGCACCAGTGTGTAAATTGAAATATTCTTGTAAATCCTACATCCGTATTTCATAATGCTATATTGTTTCAAAACAGCTTAAAAATGATATTTAAAAAAGTGCCAAGTACCATGGGATGGTTTAACTGCAGCTGCTCTGTAAGTGAGTGGGTGGGACCACCCTGTGCTCAGTTACATTGACACCTCTCTCTCTCTCTCTCTCTACAGTCTTCCCCTTTTCACCTTACTCTGGCATTCATTCACTCTGCAGCTGCATCACCCGACCACTCTCTCTCTCTCAGTCTGTATTTGTCTCATCCAGTCCAGAAGATGGATGGAAGAGGCTCTAAAACAGACCAACAATAGTCGCTAGCGCAAGGTGAGCTCTTGCAGCTGTGCTAACTGGCTAGCATGAACGTCACAGTATGGCAACAGTATGCTTTTGTTCTGGCTCGCAGCCTGAAAAGGGCCACAGGGGGGTTTGCATGGCGTTCTAGCGCCGGGTCATTTTTCTCCTGTTTTGCCACTGCTATACCCTTCTGCCCCGGCCCCGCTCCCTCCACAGCTGTGTGTGTGCGCCAGCATTAGCGGGAGGAAATGCAAGGGCATGGGGATGATGGAATACGTGCGTGCGGCGGGCGGTTGGGGCCTGTTTTGGGCGCGTTTTCCCCGCCGCCCTATTAGAGGCTTGTTTATTGGCCTTGTGATGCCATTGTCCTGCGTGTTCAGGGGCGGCCACACTGCGTAATTGGTCGATTAGCCACGCTCTGCAGCGGCGGAGGTGATTTATAACATGGCCTGAATGGGGCTGACTTCATAACGTCACAGACTAACGCTGAATAAACGCCAGAGAAACGTTCATGAAAGGATGAAACGTCCACCGATCCTTTTGTGTCGGTGTGAAATCGGCGATTGGGACAAAGAGAGTCACTGGAGTCCCTTCTTTCTCCCTCAGTTTCTATTTTTCTCCACTTCTGCCTCTTTATTAATCTCTCTTTCGTTCCTTTTCTTCACTGTTTATCTACATCAGTCGCTCTCTTTTCTCCTTCTTTTACGCCTTGTCTCTCTCTCGCTGTTTTTCCATCTCTCTCTGTCTTCTCTAACCTCTGGCCCTTTTCTCTTTCCCTTTTTCTCGCCTTTCGCCTTTGTACTGTCTTTGTTGATGCCTCTGTAGATGAAGTTGTCGGCTCTCACTTATTCTCTTCTTCTCATTTAGCCTCCCTTGTTTTATCTCAATCTTTCAGTCTTTAGATAGACTCTTGTAGAGCTGAATTCTTATTTAATACAACTTTTATCTCCATAAACACAAGCTTCATTTTCTCAATGTAATCCTACAGCACAGCAGTGTTTACGTTGAATGTGCTAATTTATTCTTCATTTTATTCTACTTCAGCCTGGCAGCGAGCATGGGAACACACTTTGCTAGAGTAATTTAACGCAGCCTAGAAAATAATGGGCCGAACGCTCCAGAAACGTTCAGCTGGAAAATATGTGATTTTCCCTTTTAAGAATATGATGCTAGTTTCAGTTCGCGTGATTCCACTTCATCAATCAATGACACGTTACTTCATCATTTAATAACATCACTCAAGTGACAGAAGTGACATAATATCATCAGATGAATCTGTCCTCACCGCTATTAGATCTGGGATGTGATGTGTGTGCAGATGCAGTGAAACTCTGAGGTGTTTTGATGAAGTTGTCTGATTACAGCCGTAGGTCAGCTGTGGGTTTGTGTGTGGCCAGTTATAGAGCTAATGGCTTGCAGGGGGCAGGTTTTAATGACCTCCTAATTAAGTCTAACCCTCCCACCATTGACCAGATCATGTAGTAGAGGTTAAAGGTCATTTACATAGAGACTGGTTACCAGTGTCTACCACCAATTTAATTGAATTGGGAATACCTATTTGTAGAATGTTTCCTTCCTATTCTTTCTAGAGATTCTTTATATATATATATATATATATATATATATATATATATATATATATATATATATATATATATATATATATATATATATATATATATATATATATATATATATATTCTTTATACCTAGTACCTGCCTTTCAGTCTCTGTTTTGTCTGGCTTAACAGGGCTGCTGGTTCAACAAAATTTGCTAGTACCTTTTAATATACTTAATTTATTTCCAGGCCAATGAGATTATATAACTATGATCTACTATACTATATTAAACTATGCTAAATTATGGCATACTATGCTATACAAATACTTATACTTATACTTATAATATACTATACTATACTATACTATACTATACTATACTATACTATACTATACTATACCATATTTTAATCAAATCTAAATTAAAAATGAATAAAAAAATAAGAGACCACTTGTAAATACTGAGTACTTGACTAAGTATGTTTTTGAGTTATTTGTATAGGGCCAGACAAAATCTGTGGACATTTTTGTTGTTTCTGCAGAGAATTTTGTAAAAATCTGCTAATTTATGCGGAAGGATTTTGGGAGTATCGTAACTAAATACTTAATATATAAAATCAAAAAAATAATACACATTTAACTTTTACTTAATGTTTACAATGGAAATAAAATTGGATCCACTTATTTGGTAAACAAAGCAGGTTTCTCAGATAATATATCCATTAAAAGACAAAACACATTACTTTACAGACTGTATAGTAAACAAATAATATGAACATTTAATAATAATAATAATAATAATTATTATTATTATTATTATTATTATAGTGAAACTAATTTAAAAACTGAATAAATATAAATTTACATTAATTTACACATGTAAATACACAGACTCAATGATGGGCTAAAAATCTGTGGAAATCTGTGGATTTCTGCACGTGCAGATTCCATGTGGGCCGTTATTTGTTGATTTTTTGTTTGTTTTTTACTAATGTTTGATACCATTTCTTCCAATTTTCAAACAATAATGTTGTCATTTACAGTCTTTTTTAGCTAACTGAAAAAAAAAACTAGACAAGATATTAAATGTTGGTAACACTTTACAATAGGTCTGTATTAGTTAAAGTGAGTTAATGCATTGACTAATATGAACAAACAATGACAAATCATTTACACATCAATTACACTATTTATTCATGTTTGTTAACCTTAGTTAATGCTGATAAAGTTATTCATTATTAGTTCATTATAACACATGGTGCATTAAATAATGTTATTAAACATGAATTTGGTATTTGGCATTAGTAAATGTTAAACTATGATTAATAAATGTTGCACAAGTTATTAGTTCATGTTAGTAAATGCATTACCTAATCAAACCTTACTGTAAATTGTGACCCAAATGTTTTGATTTGTTGTGTTTGAAAATCAGGGATATTCTACAAAATATTGCTTTCTTGTGAAGTTTGGTATTTGGTATAAAAAATATATATTGGTTAGACAAATTAATATAATATAATATAATATAATATAATATAATATAATATAATATAATATAATATAATATAATATAATATAATAATTCATTAAAATGTTTAAATTAACCCTAAAAATGTATGAATATAAATAATTTCAGTCATATTATAATATATAAGAAAATCAGTAAATCAAAAAACTTAACAAATATATATTATTTCAATCAAAAACTGGAAAAAAAATATATATTCCTGACTTTCTGTTCCCTTGGGAGAGAGTTTTTAGAGGTCTCTCCTGCCCTCCCAGCCTCCACTCGTCCCCCTGCCCCCTAATGGGAGGGTGTTAATATAGTCGCTTTTCCCCTGGTGTTAAATAGGAACAGTTTCTCTTGTGTTAATTCTCCATTTTGTCGCTGTCTGTGTGCAAGACCTCTCGGTGTTCAGTCTCTTATTCTGCACTAAACGCTCAGCAACCCCCTCCCCTTTCTCTCTCTCTCCCCCTTTTCCTCTTTCTTTTCACTCTCCCCTCTCCTTTCGTGAGGCCATCTAGATTATGTTGCTAAGGAGATTTTTTTTTCTTCGTCCTCTCTCTTTTCGCTTTTTTTCCACTGTTTTCCATTGATTTGGTGTTAATGCATTTTCAATGCCCCTCGGTGTGTGCTGGGGGAGTGGGGGGGCTCCGTGAGTGCAGTCTTCACACTCACTAGAGGAATTTTATTCTGAAGGGGTCGATGGAAGGGGGGGTGGATTGTCCAAAGAGAGCCACTCAAGTGAAAAATTAGGTGATTTTTAGCAAGCATGGGAGCTGGCTCACCGAGACGCACACACAAAAAAAACTGAGGAGTGGTGGCCACCCACTCCACTTGTATTTTCTATCCTCTCTTCAGAAAACACTCACAGGTGGACTTGCGAGGACTGCCATTCTCCTCGCTCGTGCCAGTCACACTGGATGTGGAAATACCCATCGCTCTTCAGGAAAGCTGTCACCTCCAGTTAAAGGCCTGAAAATAGAAGGAAAGACAATTCATTAATTCTTAAATTATTAATGAATAGTTAACTATTTACCTCAAGACAAACTTTTGTGAGCTTCATTTTTTTCTGAACACACAAAAGAAGATATTTTGAAGAAAGCTGAAAACCTGTTTTCATTGACTTCCATAGCAGGGAAAACAAATACTATGAAAGTAAATGATTACAGTTTCTAGTTTTCTTCAAAATATCTTCTTCTTTTTTTTGTTGTTGTTCAACAGAAGAAAGAAAGTCAAACAAGTTTGAAACAAGTAAAGGTTAAGTAAATGTGACAGAATTGTCAGTTCTGAGTGAACTTTCTCATCATTTACAAGAAGATAGTTCATCCAGAAGGAGCATTATATA
Organism: Danio rerio; assembly: GCF_052040795.2. Classification (NCBI taxonomy): domain Eukaryota; kingdom Metazoa; phylum Chordata; class Actinopteri; order Cypriniformes; family Danionidae; genus Danio; species Danio rerio. The sequence continues at coordinate 26,279,179 of NC_141040.1, forward strand.
GCAGTGGCATATCAAACAATTTCTAATAAAATCATGGTGAAAATGTAATTATTTTACAACACCAAATTCTGTATGATGCAAATTGTATGAAAATTTGCTTCACAATTTAAAAAAAGTAAGGTCACATTTTATTTTGATGGTTTGTTTGTTGAATTAAAGTTACATTGCATCTACATGCGAACTAAATCTCATTAGATTATAAATAGACTGTTAGGTTGGGGTTAGGGTTGGATTAAGTTGCACTTGCAAAGTTTCTTATATTCAGTTAAATGTCTGTTGAGGAAGCAGTATCAACAGATATTCAGCAGACAGTCTACTAATACTCAAAAGGAACATTAAAAGTGTTACCAAAAGTAAGGATAAAGATCCACCCATAAACATAATCAATCACTTTCATTGACATGCATTATTGTGAGAATTAAAATAAAGATAAAATGAATGTAAACGTTTTATTTTTAGGCCTTCATAACAAGTTGGACTAGCAAGAAAAACCCACACAAAAATCAGTTTTTACTAATTCAGGGCTTCTGCTGGTTTTATGTGAGTAAATATAGGCATTTTAAAGACCAACTAAAGACAAGGGGAAAAATTAAGGGAAGAAATACAGTACTGAATTGTGAACAATGTATTATGTAAAGGGAGCATAAGAGGTGATTATAGCAACATTTAAATTCAACTTAAATAATTTTTTACATAAAGTTTGTTAAGGCTTCAATAATTCTGATTCAACCACTTGAATGTTGAATTCTTACCTTCTGATCCGACCCATGTATTTACCTATATGCCTCTTAAACCAGACCAGTTGCTATAAACACAACTCTTCATGTCCTCTAAAGACAGTATATGTATTGAAAAAGGGTTTAACAGTTTAATAGTCAATAAAGCACAAGCAAAACAGAATAGTAACATTAAATAAAGCACATCTCTAATTTAGATTTTTAAGGCCTTAATTCACATAAAAATGAATTAAGACTTTTAAAAAACACTTGCGGAAACTTTAAAAATCCTCTTTAATCAACTAAAAATGTACACCAAATTGGCATCACCCACCAATAAAGCCATTACACATGACATTTACATGAAGTGCAATAACTTAGCAAAACATTGTGAGATAATTGCTTAAAATGTTCTAGGCATCTTTTCAACAAATCTCTCTCTCTCTCTCTCTCTCTTTCTCACCACAGTCCTTGTTTTCCCTCCATTGTCAGTCACTCTGTAATTTTTGGTTGCAGTAATGGTGTGAATGGTGACCTCAGTGGTTTTTAAGTTTTTCTTTTTTTTTTTTGACATGAATTATGCACAATCTTCTGTTTTTGTATACTGTTTGTTTCGTCTTCATAATTTCTTTCTCCCACAAATGCTACAGTGCTCTTCTCCACCCAGATGTGCAGAGGATTAATCAAGCTGTCACTTTGCGGATTCTTAACTTCATGAGCCAATCAGAGAGCAGCTAAATAAGGAACTGACAGGAACTAGAGTTGTTACCGCCCACTGCAGCTGCAGCCACCCAAAAGTCAGAGGTCACGACATGTGACTGATTTTATATGTGCGATGTGTTTCCTCTGAGGCCCCCCGTGCTTGTTCTTCCACTGCACCTGCAGAATGATACTGTTTTTCTTATATTTATACAGAATTTCACAGATTTTTTCTTTCTTCACTCATCTCATTTAGCTATTACTTATCCATTCTGTACATTGGAAAAACATTCTTATAAGATTGACAATCTGCACAATCTTTGTGTTGTTTGTGTGTTGAAGGATTCAATCACTGCCTCTGTATGTGGGGCCACGCATGACCTTGATCAAAAGCAGAGGACAAGTACTGTTTTTATAGCTGACAGCCATTGCAATGACTTTGCCTTGAGGGCACAGATGAATCCAGAGCTGTGATTTACGCATTTCTGTCTCTAAAGACTGACCAAGCCATGTTGCACAGAAACTAATTGTTTAAAGGAAAAACAATAACCGAGGGAAAAAATTGGTCATAATTTTTTAGAAACATTGTTCAAACAAACAAAAGTTTACATTTAATACTCTGTAGACTGTAGTAATTATTTGAGTTATTATTTTTACTGATTGTTTCATTGAGGTCATTTTTATTTTCATGTTTAGTTTGTGTTGTTTTTGTCATTTTTAACAGTATTTGTATTAGAGTTGCATTAGAACACACGCACACACAAATTACTCATGATTAACTGCATCTAAATAATAAGTTTGTTTATATACGTGTATATAAATACACACACACACACATATTAGAAAAAAAAATCATGTTTATTAAGATATAAAATATATATGGGTTTGATGCAAATTATATAAATTTAAATATCTGTGTAACAAAATAGTATTGTATGATTTTGTTTCTATTTATGTTTGTTCATAAAGTATATATGACATATACATATATATCCATTCTCCATTTGTCTACCGTCAGTGTCATGCGCATCTGAGGTTGGAGAGTGGGACAGGTAAGAATGTCGTGCGACATACATTGTGCACACGTAGTTTGAATATCTCTGTATTAGACACACTAGGTAAGGGGCGTGCTCCACCTACTGTACTTTTTGTTTTCTCATCAGATATTAGCGTAGGTTAGGTAGTGCGTAATAGACGCGAAGATTTCTTTTCAATAACTTCTATATTTTTCTTTTGGATAGTTAGGGTAGAGGTTGGGCCAAATAGATTGTTTTGTTTTATTTATTTCTATTGTTTGGATGCCGCCCGCGTCTCATTTCTCCAACTCTCCCATATCTGGTCAAACATCTTCATTTGTTATCTGTGAAGTTCAATGTCTCTTTGTAAATATTTAATGATCTTTCTATATACATATTTTTGGCATTCATTATTATCACTATTTTTGTAAATAAACTCACTTTATTGCATTTAGCTGGTCTTGGTTTTAGTCCCTCATTTGTTGATATTGTGTGTTTGCTGATGTGTTTCACCCAAAAATTAATGTTATCTATCTATCTATCTATCTATCTATCTATCTATCTATCTATCTATCTATCTATCTATCTATCTATCTATCTATCTATCTATCTATCTATCTATCTATCTGTCTGTCTGTCTGTCTGTCTGTCTGTCTGTCTGTCTGTCCGTCCGTCCGTCCGTCCGTCCGTCCGTCCGTCCGTCCGTCCGTCCGTCCGTCCCTCCATCTATCCATCCATCCATCCATCCATCCACCCACCCACTTAACCAACCAACCAACCAACCAACCAACCAACCATCCATCCATCCATCCATCCATCCACTTAACCAACCAACCAACCAACCAACCAACCATCCATCCATCCATCCATCCATCCATCCATCCATCCATCCATCCATCCATCCATCCATCCATCCACTTAACCAACCAACCAACCAACCAACCAACCAACCAACCAACCAACCAACCATCCATCCATCCAACTACCTAACTTTTTATTCTGACTTTTGGATCAGACGTTAAACCGAGGTCTGATTCTCTGTGGATGGTAAAAATCCCGTGGCACTTCTCGTTAAAGAGAAGGGGTATAACCCTGGTGTCCTGGCCAAATTCCCTCCTTCAACCCTTAACCATCATGGGCTCTCAATCATCCCCATCCACCGAATTGGCTGTATTACTGTTTCTCCACTCCACCAATAGCTGGTGTGTGTTGAGCGCACTGGCGCCGTTATCCTGTGGCTGTCATTGCATCATCCAAGTGGATGCTACACACTGGTAGTGGTGTGGAGCACCCCCTCATGATTGTGAAGCGCTTTGGGTGTATGGCCATCCACAATAAATGCGCTATAAAAAATACACATTAAATTACATTTATTTCAGATAAATTTAGTTTATTGGTGTTGTTTTTGTCATTCTTAACAGTATTTGTATTAGAATTGCATTAGAACAAACGCGCACACACACACACACACACACACACACACACACACACACACACACACACACACACACACGCACACACACAAACACACATACAAATGAATCATGATTAGTTGCATCCAAATTTATAGAATTTCAAAAATAAATGTATATGTTTGTGTCAAAACAGCTTAACATAGAAGTTTAAGTAAATTCAAATTGAAACTGTCAGTCCAGTTTTCAGAATAGGATTAAAGTTCAATTTAGATCAGTTTGTACTACAAATGTAAAGCGTATTTATTTAGCTTTCTGGTGATGTATATATTTCAATATAAAAAAATAATAAATCCCATCCCCTGTCTACTGTTTACCCATCTTTCTATCTTTTGTGCTCCATACTTTGACATTGCCTTCCATATTTATTGAAGACTAATATTTATAGCTATACAACTGTAAACATTTATTGAAGACTAATAGTTTATACATAGCTTTTTTTATTGTGGTTCCAGCTGATTGGTGTGTCTACAGTTTTGCAGCAGTGTGTGTGCGCACACCTGATGGCTGTGTTTAACCTATGGTTCATGTGTGTGTTCATTTGAAGGCCTTTGTTTTGAAATTGCAAGGAAATTCCAACTCTGTGTCAAAAGCATCCAAGTGTGTTTAGTGATTTGCAAATCACTGTGTGTAATGTTTGCAAAAAGTGTGAAGCTGACAATGTGCTTACAGTTGTGCCGATCTAGCCTTGAGTTTTGCTCCTTGAGTGTACGGTTTTGCCAATCATGGCAAAAGATTCATTTTATTGTGTTAGCAATCATGAAAAACTGTAAGTGCAAAACTCGATTAGTAGTGATGTGACAAACTTGAAGTAAACTCTAGAATAAATGTTTTGACCCACTTTTGCTTTTAGATCAAACTGTGTTTGATGTTTACTGTAAGTATCATTAAGCTTTGTTGTTAACATTGCTGAGTTAAAGTAAACATATTCCAATCTGACTCTTTCTCCTCCTCTCTTTTCACACCACGACTGCTCGACTGAGTCTGTTCTCTACTCTGGCACATTTATGAATCCGTCTTTTATGTTTATAATGAGAGTGTGTTCGAAAAATAGATTAGAGAGAAGCCCAGAGGAGCTGACAAGGCCAGCATTAATTATGTAGATTTTAGAGAGTTTGTTTACTCATATGATTATAGATAATAACACAGGGAGAATGAGCCAGGAGAAAATGGTAAACATGATACTAGCCGACATACACATCTCAACCCGAAACAATCAGAACCGCCTCGAAGACTCTCCACAGTCACAATGGTTTTTATGATTAATTGTGTTTTACAAATGAAAATGGTGTCAAAGCTGCGTGAACAGCTTCAGGGCAGAGGCTGCGTTATTGTGGGAAACTGACAGAAAAGCCATTAATGTTATTGACAGGTGTAAAGACCGTCAGAAGCACACCTGTTTGCTGTGAATATATGCTGGCAATCACATTCAACACACTTGTGCTAATTAAAGGGCTGTTTACACAGAAATGGCTTTTAAATTCCACTATGGGTTATCTGTTCATTTTATTTCTAAGTATAGGCTCTAAACTAAAGTCTAATTCTAATCTTGTGTTTCAGTTTCACATGAATTACACTAGTAATGGGACGGTAACCAGTTTCAAGGTTTACCAGAGTTTGGAAAAGTGTTTTAAAATGTTTTAATTGTTTTTAAAATCGCAAACACTTTTTGTTATCCCGTTCCTGTGGTAAGTTTTTTTTTTTTTTTATTAACCTATTTTTTACTACTATTTTATTTCGTTTTTTAGGCCAACAGTATATCCAGCAGCAAAGGAGCTTCCACATCAAACTGTGCTTTTAAAACTAATCAAAGACAGTAAAAGACAGTGGTTTATTTTAAATATTTAGCCTGACATGTTTACTGTTCCGAAATATTTCTTAAAATAAAATATATTGTGTTCAATTGTTGTTTTTTTACAGAGACATTTAAAAAGAATCGCAATACCATGATATTTGTCTCCAAGGTTATTACCGTCAGTATTTTCAGGGTATATGCAGGAATCCTAAAAGTAATTGCAATACCTTTTTAAGACTTTTTAAAGACCTTCTCAGAGTTACGACCTCATCGCCACTTCAAGTTTTACAGTATCAAAACTTTAATTCAATAAACAGGTGTTAATAAACAGTTATAGTTGAATAAATATATGGAGCACAACCATGCAACAGAACTCAGATGAGCTCGAAAGAAGCCTGAAAGAATAAATTATGTGGTTGCTTTCAGTGACAGGCTTCAACCACTGTTTAAAGTCGTCTTTCCCCAACCTGGAGAACGTAAACTTACATTTTCTTATTTTGCCGTCTGTTTTGTTTTCTGGTTTTGCTACATGTGGAGAGCATCACATCACCTTCCCGTGTTTGTCGCAAATTACATGACATCACCCGGACAGAAGAGCTTTGCTGGATATACCCCAAACCGAACTCATCGCACGGATCGAGCACGCTATTGTTAACTTTCGGAGAAAAATAAATATATTTATGTTTTTTTGGAGTCAAACACTTTGGACAATGCTTGAACAAAATGTAAGACCTTGTAAAAACGTGATTAAGACTTTTTAACACTTTTTATGGGCCTTAACTTTTTCATAATTCATTTATTAACTTTTAATAGTTATTTAAGAACACCCTGATCTTATACCGGCCTATGCCTACATCATACAACATTCTACTAATGTGATGCTTATAAGATAAAATAAAATTTACTTTTTGAGCAAAAGGTCCAGTCACGTTTGTTATTGTTCTGCCTGTTTTCATCAGCAAAATACATTATTTTCAAAAGGAAGTGTGGGAACTTGTCAAAAGAGCAAAAAATTTCCACACAGAGGTTTCACAACATTGGTCATGATGATGACTAGATTTGCCCTATTGACCAACAGATGGCCGCTAAAAAAGGAGCAGAATGATGATGCAATATTTCAGGCTGACCACTGCGCACTTTCTTTTTTTTTTAATGCACAGCTTTGGGTAAAATGCACTGTCACTTGCTTCCCAGCATCCAATCACATTGGAGTAGGGCAAATACCAGACTGACTAATCAAAACATTGTGCTTGTACAGATGACTACACCAAACTCAACAATGGAACAAGTTCTTTATACTTACAAGTACCAAAAAAACAAACTAACTACAAAATCAGATCCAAATAAGGTGTAGTCCAATTTCTAATTTTCATAGGACTTCATAATATTCCATAGTGTAAAACTATTTCCCTACAAATATTTTATAACAGGTTTACATAGATTTGCTGAACTGACAGCCTTTCAAATCAGCAATTTGAAAGTTGCTACTTATGGTGCAAGAGCAGGGCTGGGCAATATGGCAAAAATGCAATCTCGATAACTATTTTCCATATTGAACGATAATGATATATTTCCATATCAGTTGTTAATGCTTCCAGATTTAAAATAGTACACAAACAATAACTAAAGCCACAGAAATTAGAGGGCCTAATAAGTGGCATAACAATTTCGGCTGATAAATCTTCAGTGGGCAAATTATGTACATCTCTAATGTGAACACACTTCTAGATTCCCATTGTTGCAGATTTCTGCAGTGTGCTTGCTCTTAGATCAATACAGTTTAAAAAAGTCCAGAGCATTGTTATTGACATTTTATCACGATTCGACAAATCATTTATCGGCCCAGTCCAATGCAAGAGTCATCCCATCCATGACAAAAACTAAAAAGAAAAAAATATGACAGCATTCTAACTCTTGAATAGATATTCCATATCATCTAGACCAGTGTTTCTCAACCACTTTCCTGGAGGACCACCAGCACTGCATGTTTTGGATGTCTCCTTTGTCACACCCATTACAGGTATTTCAACCACTGCTAATGAGCTGATGATCAGATTCAGGTGTTTAGGTAAGGAGACATGGAAAATGTGCAGAGCTGGTGGTCCTCCAGGAAAGTGGTTGAGAAATACTGATCTAGATTCCTCTGGGGGTTATTAAAGTATGTCTGATTCCGATTTATGGCGAGAAAAGTGAACTAAAAATAATAATAATATTAATAATAATAAAAAAAGAGGAAAAAAACAATCACATCTAGACGTTTTTAGAAAAGAGAGGGGCATTTCGAACTGGCTATTTGGTGGAACCACAGCCTAATAGCACCTGTTTGTTGCAGAACAATCAAACGCTGATGCCTGTGAGAACAAGCCTTTCCTTTTGAGAATCAGAGACACTGCATTCACCATCTATCTGATCCCTTGTGGGAAAAGCTTTAATTCTCTCAGACAAGGACTGAACAACAACAACAACAACATAAAAGCAGTAAAACTGAGCTAATTTTTTTTTCTTTTTGTCTTCTATAGGATGGGCCATTCTTTCTTCTCCCTGGCTGGTACAAATTGGGCAACTGTGGACCTTTTCTCCTCAGAGCGAGATGCAGGATGCAGCGGGGCCGAGATCTCAATCGGGCGTTGATGTGAACAAAGTTAATCCCTCATTGGTGCCGATGTGACCCGAAAAAAATCGGCTTAAAGTGGCTCCGTTAAACTGGACACAGTTTTTGCCATTCAAAGGCGGCACCATTCCTCTCATCTGCGCTCTGCCACCCACAAACACCACCAGTAGTGGAGCATTAAGACAAATACATTCATAACCCTGTTTTATTAAAGACTTGGGGCCCCTGGGTGTTGTGTAGGGGCCCTAGGGGGGCCGGTGCGACAGTGGGGCGATTAGGATAAGCCTTCCCATGAGGAACACGAACACGGCACAGCAGCCACTGGGCCCTAAGATGTCCGTTCCCCTCCCACCTCGAAACCTAATCCTCTATTTCATGCACATTAGTGCTGTGTAAACGCTCCCCCAGGCTGCCTTTACAGTGAGCTTCGCTTCAGAAGACAGACGCACCGCTAAAGATGCTGAGAAGCAGTAATGCTCAGACATATTTTCACAGGCATAAGAAAGTGATAGGGAGTGTGAAGGAAAAAACAGATGTGCTTTATGATTTCTTTTGTTCTGTGTAAAACTAACACTAAAAATGCTGGTTCATCCATTTTTTAATGACGGATGTGGTTATGATGAAGGGGTTGCTAGAAGAAATTAAAATGATGGTTGTGTTGGAATAATTAATAAATTCTACGTGTGTTCAATTAAAAGAAGGTCAGGAGAGGTTTTTCTTTAAGGTTTAACATATTAGCAATTTATTGGATACAAATGAATAATTCGATTTACAGAATTCTGTTATCCTCAATGCAGAAGTTACATTCAGGAGGTTTCATTTCCTGACTTAAATAGGCTGATATTAATCAGTGGAGTAGTGGAATTCATCACTTATCAATCATTCTCTAGTCCTCCATTGGCCGCACCCATACATACGTCCTCTTTTTCTATGAGTTCTCTGCACACCATTAAAAATCTAGGTCTTTTTTAACTGCACATATACTGTGTTCAGTTTTAACACATTTCTGTTGACAGGAAGTTTTTAGCGGCAGAGCTAAAGTTAATTTTAGACAATCAGGCGTGTGCATCTCTATCAGCTTTATCTACTTTTGCAAAAATGCTTTATTGGAAAGCAAAGCATAGCACACTTATACAGAAGTTCAGTTAAAATCACCTTTAAGAAATACAAACACAATTGTTTAATGAAAAGAAAAGAGACAAAAATAGACATTTCAAAATCTTTTGTAATTTCTTTTTTACAATACTTGAAAATAAACAATTAAAATTGAATTATTTGTAGATAATTCTATTTATTTAATATCTATTTATTATTACTTTTTTATTTAAATCATTTTAAATAATAATCTTTTTAAAGTTTCAATTTGTTTATTTATTTATTCATACTACATAACAGGCTGTCGATTTGCTTCATAAATGATGCTTACTATGCAATAAACATAAATAAAGGCATTAGCAAACTTTTTCGTTAACGTAAATTATGTAAAGCATATTTATAAAAAGGTCTTAAATTTCACGTACAATAATTAATATGTTAATAATAAAATTAATTCACACTAACACGAAAAAAGTGGAAATAATAACTTTAAATGCAACAAGTGAATAATGTCATTTCAATGTAAAGTCTAAAAACTGCTTAAATACAGCTTTGATTAGTTATTCTTGATTCCAAAAATGTTATTCTTTCTTGACAATACACACTTTAAAATGCTACTTTTACGAATATTTTATGAGAAATGGAAATAATTTTGGCCATCATGTATTGGAGAAAAATTATTATTTCATAATGGTATTTTCAGTTGTTTTACCAGTTTGGATTTTTATAAATTTCATGCACAATCAGACGGACAAATAAAGCAAACAGTATGTAAGTTTTTTTCATTTGTCATTTGATACTTTGTCAATCTGCATCTCTCTTTACTCTGCCTGCCAGATTTGGCATAAAGCTGGTACAGCAGGCATTTGTCTTGGACTGGCATACAGTATGTTTTCCAAACATGGCCTGGGTTTGGCAGAGGTGGCATCGTCTTATAGGTGGCACTCAAGACTAACATTTGGCCTAGATGTTAAAAATTTTTATGTGATCAACGTAAGTTTGGCCTAACTTGACCCACTTTTAAAATACGTTTAAATTATTTTTGAGAAGAAAAAAAATTAAGTCACTTCAAGAAAAAGCATGACCAAAAAGTGAAATGCTAAATGGGTTTATCAAATTTATTGCAGTGATGCAGTCAACATATCTGGCCCAGTTATGGGTTCTTAACTTGGCTGAGACTTGGACCAGATATGGTCCATGTTTGGCCTTTGTATAGAAGCCAGATTTGGTCCAATCATGTACTGTAATTCATGCAGCATGTGGGCCAATTAAAAGCTGATTGTGTGGGCCAGAGAAATTTTGCTATGTGGGTACAGTATACACATCAGTGTCACAGTGCTTTCTGCTGACACCACAAAGTGCTGATTGTCACTGTTTATTCTCAAAATGTCAAGTGAAACATAAATCAAGTAAATTGTGAACTGAGACTTTTTCCTTAGATTTTTTCACTTCTGAAGTGGCTTTAAAAGGGTCTTGCCTCTTGTGTTTGCCAAGTAAATCCAACTTTTTTTCAAACCCCCAGATGCTAAAAAAAGCAACAACACAAAAGCCCCGAACTTCAAGAGCATCTTCAGACCGCAACAAAACAGCATTGAGTGCACACACATATATTTGTAACTTAAATGCTGACATACATCGAGACTGCAAGACTCGCTGCTTACTATAGAGTGATAAACTTCTAACACATGGCAAAACTATTAATGACACATCACAAAAGCCCACACACTACTTTCAAATGCACTGATCAGAAACAGTCCTTTCTCACACTGACATGTAGAGGCATGAACACATATAAACAGAGATCAGGCCTCCTTACATAGCCTTAATGTGAATCAGAGCTGGGGACGGTAACCACAAGCCTGTTAAAGTGAAAAGTGAGAACAAATATCAAAGACATTAATCAAGAAAACATGAATGAATCATGACACTATCATCAACTTTTAATTCTTTCCTCATGACTTCCATTTCAGAAATTTGACCGTTTGTTCACTCTTAAAGTCCCCATGAAATCAAAACTAACCATATGATTTTGTTAGCTCACATTGCTAGTTTTGTGGTGAACAATTCATCTGTGCATGTCATTAAGAAAAAAAATGTTTGCCCTTCTAATCTTAAATTGAAATCTAAAAATGCATTTCCTGTTTGTTTTCAGTTCAATTGTCAGATTACGTACAGTTGAAGTCAGAATTATTAGCCCCCCTGTTTATTTTTTCCCCCAATTTCTGTTTAACAGAGAGGTTTTTTAACATTTCTAAACATAATAGTTTTAATAACTCATTTATAATAACTGAATTATTTTATCTTTGCCATGGTGACAGTAAATAATATTTTAGATATTTTTCAAGACACTTCTATACAGTTTAAAGTGAAATTTAAAGGCTTAACTAGGCAGGTTAGGGTAATTAGGCAAGTTGTTATATAACGTTGGTTTGTTCTGTTGACAACCCAACAAAAATTTGCTTAAAGGGGCTAATAACTTTGACCTTAAAATGGTTCATAAAAATTTAAGAACTGCTTTTATTCTAGCCAAAACATAACAAATAAGACTTTCTCCAAAATAAAACATATTATCAGACATACTGTAAAAATTTCCTTGCTCTGGTAAACATCATTTAGGAAATATTTTAAAAATAAAAATACAAATCAAAGGGGGGCAATTAATTCTGACTTTAACTGTATATCTTAGGAATTGGGCGTGGCTTACATTTTTTGCTGCTCCAACTGTCAGTTTAGACAACAAACAGAAATGGTGAGAAGGAGGCGTTTAGTGTTTAGTCTCTTCCCAAGCCCTTTTCCCCAACTTTCTGAATGAAATGCCCACTTTACTACATCCATTCAGCTTGCTGCAGAAAAAAAACATGCCACGCCCATTGGTTTGCCTTTCCATATTGTTTCTCTAGGAACTGTGTCACAATAAAATAAATAAATAAACAAAAAAAAGTTGCAGCTTCCGGCTCATGTGGACTTAATAAAATAAAAATTCCAGGAGGAGCCAAGAATAAGGGGTGTAAATAACTGTTTCAATTAGTCAGGGGTTGATAATAGTTTTCAAAGTATACCGCGGTTTATAAAAGTCAAGGTTTTAAAACAGACAAAATTTTCTGTTATACCATTCCTAAGGTGTGTGTAGAATTTTTTATTCATATATTTTGTTGTTGTTGTTTTTTTAAAACAACAGAATCTCCAGCGAAAAGATATCCAGACGCCATTTTAAACTAATGAAGACAGCAGATGTCAATGATTCATTTGAATTATTTAGCCTGACATGTTTACTGCTCCAAAATACTGTTTTTTTTAAAAATATGTTTCTTAAAATAAAATATATTGTCTTCAAAGGGGAAAAATTTTTCTGTTTTTTTACCCAGACACTTAAAAAGAATATATTTTAGAGCAGTAGTGAAAATACCGTTAAACTGTGATACTTTTTATCCAAGGTTATTATATCATCAGAATCCTATACCAGCCCATGCCTAGTTTCAATAACTATGTTATATATTTTATTAGAAATGTTACTTGGGCAAATAAACATTCCTACATTTTACATGTGACTTCAGTATTCAAAACTTTTGAAGCCACTGTGCGCCACAAGTGTCAACTGTCATTTTTATCAACAGGAGTACAGCTACTCTTATTACAGTCACAGAAATCTCATCTTGAATTCATTCATCCACTCACTTCAGCTGAACTGACAGTGATCTGATGCCTGGCCAGCGTCCAGCTGAATGTGTGTGCAGCAGCAGATCAGAGAGAAAGTGAATGTGTGAGTGTTCGTCCTGAGGCAGCATGCCATAAAGTGAGATTAGTGGTCATAATCTGCTGAAGCATGTGTGTTAGTGTCTGTGGTGTGCGGTGGAGAGGTTGAGTCCTGCTCGCTCACCCACACAAATCTTAAATCTCCATTTACCTTAATACACACTGGAAAAAAGTTACCAGAAGACCAAAAGCAACACGTGAGACTCAATCTAAACAGTTTGATTTCTGTTATCCAAGTGTTGTGAAATAAATCATACACTGATTTAAATAAAATAAACTTATAATTTTTTACAAGTTAATTATTAGTTAGTGAAATAATTTAAAAAGTGAATTAATTAAAAGAGTCTTGGCAACTCATAAAGTAATTATATTAAGTAGAACTCAAACCGAATCAGTTATGAATCCATTAATTCTGTTTTATGCTAGAAACAATACCAAACCATTTGGGTACCTGTAGCTAGTTTTTTGGACTTAATTTGTTCAATTAAATGAACTTAAATTGTTTAAGTAATTAATAATTTATGTTTGACAATATGAACACAAATAACATGTGTATATATATGACTCAAAATAAACAAATATATATAAGTTTGCAGAACTGAAATCAATTGGTTTGAAAAACTTAATTTTCCACAATCGGATGTTTCCTCAAACAGCTTGAGTTACCTTAACTGTTTTACAGTGTACTTGAAATTCTTATTTGAATTCAATATCGCAAAACTAAAGAAAATGACGAATTATTAGCCCTCCTGTTAAATTTAAATTTTTTTTAATATTTTCTTCTTTAATTTCAGTTTAATGGAGCAAATATTTTTTCAACACATTTCTAAACACTAATTTTAATAATGAATTTTTAATAATGAATTAGTTTTATCTTTGCCATAATGAGAGTGCTTAATAGCTTATTAGATATTTTTAACACTCTATAAAATACTGGGTTATTTAACTCAATTCTGGGTGTCATAGGGACTAACCCAACAGTTAAGTTAATTTTCTAATTAAATTAATAGGACCAGATTTAACCCAATATTTGGGTTAGTCCATATTCTACCAACTTTGGGTTTAAATGACCCTGTATTTCTTAGTGTGAAGATACTATTATTCTGCTTATAGTGCAATTTAAAGATGTAACTAGGTTAAATTAGGTTAATTAGGCAAATTAGGGTAATTAGTAGGGCCAGACAGAATCTGCGGACATTTTTGCTATTTCTGATGAGAATAAAAAAAAGCAGCAGATTTGTAGTTTTGGGAGTATCATAACTAAAAAGTTAGTATATGAAATAAAAAAATACTTTTGAACTTTTATTTAACAATGCAAATGCAATTAGATCCACTTATTTGGTAAACAAAGCAATTTTCTCATATAATTTATTTACTAAAAGACAAAAAAATATACTTTACAAACTGTATAGTAAATAAATCATATGAACATTTTCATTCATGGTGACGCAGTGGCATTTTCATTCATTCGTTCATTTTCTTTTTGGCTTAGTCGCTTCATCAATCTGGGGTCACCACAGCGAAATGAACCACCAACTTATCCAGCTGATGCCCTTCCAGCTGCAACACATCACTGGTAAACATCCATACTCACTCGTTCACACACATACACAACACACAATTTAGCTTAGTCTTTGGACTTGTGGGGAAAACCGGATCACCCGGAGAAAACTTACGCGAACTTTGTTCTGTACCCAATCAAAAACAAATAAAAACAGCTTTTTTTCTAGCCGAAATTATTCAATTAAGACTTTCTCAAGATGGAAAAATATTATACTGTGAAAAATTCCTTGCTCTGTTAAACAAAATTTCATGAAATTTCTATATAAAAATATATATCATAGGAGAGATAATAATTTAGACTTCAACTTTATAGGTCTCATGACTAGGCCTTCACAGATTCACTAAATCCACTAAATTCCACAGATTTTTTTGCCTATAATTGAGTCCATTTTTTATTTTGTGAATGTGTGTAAATTTACATTTATTCATTTTTTTTTTATTTCAGTAATATTATTGTCTAATATGAAAATCATATGATTTATTTACAATAAAGTTTGTAAAGTAATTCTGTAGATATTATTTTAGAGACTTGCTTTGTCCACCAAATAAGTGGATCTAATTTGATTTTCATAGTAAACATTAACTAAAAGTTAATAATGTATTACTTTTATTTTATATATTAAGTTTTTTGTTATGATACTCCCAAAATCATTACACATAAATTCCCAGATTTTTTTTCACAAAATTCTTCGCAGAAATAAGAAAAAATGTCCACAGATTCTGTCTGGCCCTACTCATGACTAATCATAACTGATGTAGCCTATTCTGAATAACTCTGACTACTTTGTATGTTATATTGAAATTAAAGGCTTGTTAGCCTAATTAAAACAGCCACATGCTATAAAATATAGAGCATATTCCATTCATCCATAAGTTCCCACACTCAGAGACAATGAAGTGCATACTAAGATGCACAAGACTATAAAAATAATTAAGGGATCGTTCTGGAAAATAAGAATAAGACTGCAAAAGCATGTGGTCTTCCCAGACGATATGTGGACAGTTGTTTAGCAGCCATACTTTAAGAGTTCACAACATTAGATTACTTTAGACTGGGTGGAGACTGACAAAAAAGACTATAATGAGAACAGATTAGAAGGTGAAGAGAGAAAAAGAAAGGGAGAGACTCTTGACCCGGACGTGGGGGTGCTGGGAGGGTAATTAAACAGAAAGAAAAGAGAAAGGGAGACTCAGAAAAGCATTATAGACAGGCACACTGCCCAAATAGTCTACGAGCCCATTAATTATCACCTCAAGAAAACTTTCTCACAAAACAATTACATGAAATGGATGAGTTATTTAAATACACTCCTCTATCCAGATTGTGTTATATTTTAAATCACAGTGGATTTTTATACTAAGAAAGATATGTAGATGGATGACAGTAAAGGGCTTCAGTTCAGTGTGCAGTTATATTTACCTCCCACTGGAGGAAGTTCATTGTGTGGCACATACTGCCCCCTATCAGTGGAAACGAAGAATAGACACTGATAATGAAGCAATATTAATGGTAGAGGAGCGTCAGTTCTTCATTCTGACACATATAATTTTATTTTCACTTTATTCTCTCTCTATCGTGTAAAGACAAATATTAACTCATAAAATAAATGTTCTAATAGGCTCTTTTTCTCAAAGAGCTCAATACTCGAATAAAAAAATAGACTATTTTAGTTATTTATAAATACTATAGTGTTATTGAACGATAGAAAGCAAAGTAGGCTATATTATAGCTACTGCATATATTATAGAATTTGCAACATGTTTTAACGAATGCTACATTATACTAGTACTGACAAACTGTACTACTTAATATTACTATAGATTTTAACGCAGTATACGGTGGTGCATTGTTTACAAAAGATGCCAACAGTGTGGAACCGAAAGCTGTTTAATTGGTTACACAATCATTAACATCTGAGTAAGTTATGTGAAATTCTAAGTTAGGCCTATTGTGAGGTTTAGTTCAGAGACAGAAAGATGATCCGTGAATGATGTAACCTATAGGAACGACCTGCCGCGGTCACAATACAGCTTTTGTCACCTCAAACAATCCTCTTTCAGTTTTCCACTAATGAATGCGCATTGAATATAATATACCTTTGTTTTCCCGTTGCATCTCCAATGAACTCCAGTCTCCAAAGATAGGACACAGTATTATTATTCCGTTTTCTAAGCAGCATTTTTTTTTTTTTTTGTTAAGAAAAAAAAAACTAATAGCTCTTTAGTCTTATGCTTTGCCTATTTTAAATATTGCACATCGCAATGAGTGATACACACGCTTCCGCTGAGAGGAACTTCCGGTGTTCTGGAACACATCTTCAGAATAAAAAACTAGTTCTTTGTAAAATCACTAATCAACCTACTAATGTTTAATAATGTTTCTATGGCTACTTTTAAAGCTCGATCCAGCATATTTGGAAGAGCTTTTTGAATTGGGGATGATTAAAAACAGACATGGAAATCTCCTGTTTGGGTATTTTACAAGAATTCCATGGAAGCTTTTAGTGAATGTACTCTGAAGTTGAATGAAGCAACTTTGTCTTTTTATTGCACCCTCAAGTATTTATGGAAACACATTTCTTTGAAACAACATGAATCACAACTTGATGTCTTATAGTGTCTGCATTTGTGCATATCCTTACTATAAAACGTGTTTATACTGTGTTAAAGCAGCATATCTGAATGTAGAATTTTGAAACATTAGATGAAATATGCAGACATTTTTCAAAGATTCTGAGGTAATCATTAAGTTGACACTTTACAATTCTATAATGCTACAGGAGAGGATTTGTGAATGGGGCATATGCACATGGACTTAATTTCAGCCAGCCAGCCTAAGCTTTCAGTCTTTCCATATTAAAATTTTCACGTTTAAGGTCTGATTTCTTAAAAAATTTGTGATCTTCACTGCCTGATAGATATACAATATAAAGTGTTTCTCAGATCACGGACAAGAAGCACTGCGTTAAGTTCCATTTTCCTCCGCCGTTTTTTAAAATATGACGTTTTCTTTTACCCCAGTATTTTCAATGGAGTTTCTGCGCTAACCTGCTGATACTGATGGCAGTCTTTCTACTCATTTTACGCTTGGACAACTAAATGAATGCTTAAGTCTATTTAGCTGAATGTGTTGTGATTACATTACAACATCGATGCTGTAAAAGGATGCTTATGAAATTGAAAGTAGTCACATTAAGCTTTCACCGGATGTTTATCAGGCGGTTCATTCCGCTGTGGTGACCCCAGATTAATAAAGAAACTAAGCTGAAAAGAAAATAAATGTATTAATGAAGTTTTTATCATTGGCTGAAAAGCATAAAGCTGTGCATACAGTCCACTGAAGCTACACAACTGATGCTGCGTCACATGACAATCACAACATTACAATAGGATTGGATATACTTTACATTTTTGATGGTTGCAATGTATTCCAAAATGGATGTTAAAAGTTTTTTAAAGAAACATCAACACCAATAAAGGTGTACATCTCACTATTCATAATTTTTAACTTATATAAAAATGCAGTAACCTTATTTTTTATTTCATAGCAGAAACAAAATTCTATGTTGTTTTTAAAACTTTACTACAAATTTGTTTTGTGGGCAGTTTTTCTTGTCACTAGCTAAAAATCACATAAACATTTCTCACCCAATGTCCTAAATGATGTAAAATAAAATATTTCTCATCCAATTTATTGACTATGCAATCCAAATCCAATTCACAACTGTCTAAAAATACATCAATTACCTCATTTGCGTCTATTTTAATTTCTTCTTTGGAGAAGCATCAGATAAAGTATTAAATTATACCAAGCTCTTCCCAGAAATCTTACAAGCTGCAGAAAAAAGGAAGCTCTGAGCAGCACAGATCCATTTGGCCAGTGCTGTAAATGCACGCACAACAGCATTGATGTCCCTTATCTTGTTGACCAGAGAAACCCTTTGGGATTCCACCCCCTTTCTTTTTTTCTCATTACAGAGATAAGTCTATACTGTCCCACTATCCCATGATAGCAATGCCTCTCTGGTGTCTGTCTCCTTTAGATACATTTCTGCATGCCATTTAAAACTTTACCTTTGAACAATCTCTCACGTCTCACCCGTCACATCTGACAGGTCACTCACTGGATAGCAGCACTATTCATTAGAAGAAAGACAGCTCATCTACCGGCCTCACATCCGTCTGGCCACTGTGGAGACGAGGAGACAGTGAGAGATGGTCTGGTCTGAAGTGGCAAAGATGGCTGATGTACTACAGCTACAAACAACACACCCAAGAGAGAAGATAAGAGGAGACTGCTCATTAACATGCTCTCTTTCTCACACACAAATAAACACATTGGCACATTCGAGACATGATGAGAATGTTGCTCACTGCTCGCTAGAATTATTACCGTAATTATTTATTTACACATTTACACAAATGTAAATAATGTACAGCAAACAAACACAAGGTGCTATAAAGTGCGTTAAAATCTTTGCGTCACTTACAGTGTGCAGTCAGTGGCCTGTTCCCTCACTTACTCTGTTGGTTTTGTATTGGTCACACTGCAGTTATTATAGTTTCCACATACTCATCAGAATTATTACAAATACCTTTTTTTTAATTTTATTTTTTGTTTTTTTGTCAGAAATTAAACATGACCAGCACCTTATGTTATAGTATGACATTATCGCACAGCATGTAAAGCCAGCATTTGTATTGATATTTCTTAGATATTTGTTCACACATAGTTTGGTTTAGTTTTGGTTCATTTGATTTTGATCAACATCTTAAACAATGTTATATTATGGGCTAAATGTGCTACAATTTGTAAGACAGATGCACTCACAATTAATTATGCTTGAGCATTTTGCCCTTTTTATGGTATACATGCCATTTTGGGCTTATTTAAATGTTTTTGGTCCATTTTGCATTTGCATTTTAGTTATTAGGGAATTATTTTTATGGCTTAGTTTATTAATATCAATTTATTGATTACTTAATACACTACCTGACAAAAGTCACATTTTTCAGCAGGAAATATTTCAGCCTTCACATCAAAGTTCCTGAAAGCAAAGAATGTCAAGGTGCTCCAGGATTGGCTAGCCTAGTCACCCGACATGAATATATTGAGCATGTCTGAGGAAAGATGGAGGAGGAGGCATTAAAGATGAATCCAAAGAATCTTGATGAACTCTGGGAGTCCTGCAAGAGCACTTTCTTTGCCATTCCAGATGACTTTATTAATAAGTTATTTGAGTCATTGCAGAGATGTATGGATGCAGTCCTCCAAGCTCATAGGTGTCATACACAATATTAATTCTTTTTTCACTGCACCATGTTTTTATATTCTATACTGTACATTATTTCTGTTAAGGGACAAAACTTTTGTTTAAGCAAAGTCCGACCTTACTGTCCTAATTTAATAATTTAAAATTTAGGCATGATCATATTTCACTTGGGTAAAATAAACGTAATCTAGTGGCCTTTGCCTTTCATATCAGCCACTTTTGATACCAAATGATCAAGTACAAGTCAAGTTATTATTTGTTGTTTCTAAAATTTGCATAGGCGACAAGACTTTTGTCATGTAATGTATACTGCTGATGCGGTAATCATTAGTAAATACATAGTTTATTTCTTCAATGGTCATACGTTAACTCATGATTATTTAGACTGGTTTAGAATTATTTAATGCATATTAGTGCACCCTGTTCTGATACTCCACCAGTGTAACACTTTAGTTCAAGCACCAGTTTCCGCTATAAAGTACCATATTATTTTCCGCTTTTTATTAAGATATTGGCTGTTTATAATTAATTATAAAGTATATTTTTATCTATATCCCTAATACTACCTGAACACAACAACTACATAACTGCAAATGAACAAATGTGTACTTTATTGAGGTTAATATATTTTTTTTTAATTATAGAAGAAATTGTACCTTAAAACAAAGTGTGATGCAATATTTTCCAACCCAAACCTAACACTCCACTAATATGAGTTATTGTACATGCACTGTGTGCAGTTACCAATAGTCAACAGAATATCTAAAGGGAGCATTAAAATAAACCGTAACCCAGTTTTCCTCCTTCTTTATCTGATTACCTCACAATTCTTTGTAAATCCTTTTCTTGCAGACTCTTGCTCATCTCTGATCTGAGGTAATCGTTTCTGTCATATGAGTTTCTCTTGCACTCTTTTCCTTCTATTCTGTCTTTCTCAGTCTTGTTGAGATGAAATGTGTGCGGTGTCTGATCCTCATGCCGGGGGGTCTGAGTCTCTGGCTGCTCTGAACTAGAGTAACTGACTATATTCTGTGATCTCCAGCTGATTTATGACCAATGCTTCCTGCCCTGAGCCTAACCTGCAACCTTACGACCAAACAAGCAAAAATGTTGCTGGAACACCCACTGAATTTATGCAAGGAGACTGCAGATTTCATGTATAGCAAATCATCAGTAATACTCTTGGTAGTTACTCATTATTTTATCCTTACATTGTCATATGACATTGGTATTACAAAAACATTTTTATAAATATATTTCCAATTTTATATTTAATAAAAATAATACATTTCGACATAAGATTGCCTTTGAAAAATTGTGTTTTCAGTATGGGAAGTAAGAAATATTTTGTCAAATCAGCATATTCATATGATTTAGAGCTATGTGGCACTGAAGAATGGAAAGATGATTCTGAAACTTCTTAAAAATTGCCATCCTAAGGATGAATGAATGAATAAATGATTTTTTTTTTTGTCAAATCAGCATTTTATAAGGTTAAGGTACTCCAGGATTGGCCAGCCCAGTCACCAGACATGGAAATTATTGAGCATGTCTGAGGTAAGATGGAGGAGGCATTAAAGATGAATCCAAATAATCTTGATGAACTATGGGAGTTCTGCAAAACAACATTTTTTTTTTGGCATTCCATATGACTTTATTAATAAGTTATTTGAATCATTGCAGTCACGGGAGTCACAATAATAATTAAATACACAATATTAATTTTTTTCCACTGCTCCATGACTTTATATTCTATACTGTGTACATTATTTCTGTAAGGTAACACGACTTTGTCTAATGATGACTTTTGTCCTAAGAATGAATGAAGAAAATATTTTTTTGTAAAATCAACATATTAGTTTGATTTAGAGTCAATTAGCACTGACGAAGGGAGAGATGACTCTGAAACTTATATGAAAAATTGTCATCCTAAGGATGAATGAATGAATGAAATATTTTATTTCAAATCAAAGGATTTACGGTCATGTTTCCCTGAAGATTGAAGAGATGATTCTAAGAACTTATGAAAAATTGCCATTATAAGGATAAATGAATGAATGAATGAATGTATGAATGAATGAATGAATGAATTAAATATTTTTTGTCAAATCAGCATATTACTATGATTTACAATCATGTTGCGCTGAAAATTGAAGAGATGATTCTCAACTTCTAAAAAAGTGCCATCATAAGGCTGAATGATTGAATGTATGAAAAAAGTTGTTACTTTTTACTGTATTACAAACAAATGAATAAGAAAAGACTTAAATTATAAAAACAACAAATAATATACAATATACTTCATCTCAAACTAGCAAAATAAAAATAAAAAATATTACATGAAACATTCAATGCAAAAATTCCAATACAAATAAACCAATAACAAATAAAAAATCATTATCATAAGTACTGTTGCTTAAATTAAAACTAAAATAATAAGAAATAGTTAAAGGGCAAAAATAATAAAAGCTTGCAAAATTACTAAAAGCTAAAAAAATATCTAAGCAAAAACCCAAATATTCAATAAAATAATATTGTCAGATTTCTTAATAAGTACTATAATATTATGTACAGAAATTATCTAAAACACTTCTTTTATGCTTATTTCAGAGTAGTTCCATATGATGGATAAAATGTTTATGTGCATGTACAATCTCCTGAGTCATTTAATCAAGTTTGTATAATAAATCTATCAGTCACCCCCACCCCCTACACCCCCAATTTATAATTATGTTGTTTTGCAATTTTTCCCCATGGCCTCACAACATTGCCTAATTTCTCCCAGAACACAGATCTCTCCCTCTCTCTCTCTCTCTCTCTCTCTCATCATCCTCATGTTGCCACTCTCCCTTCCTCTCTCCCTGGTCTGTCAGATGTCTCTGCCAGTGTTGAGTCTCATGGTCAGCGTCTGTGCCGATCTGCCATAAACTAACCTCACACTGACCCTCAAGGGTCAAAGGTCAAGACAGTATAAACACAGAGACAAGCGAACCATCCCATCAGTCATACGACACCACAGGAACACCCATCGCCCCGCATCCCGCTGGTCAAAACCGAGCATGACATACTTCATGATGGAAGTATCTCTCTTCCCCAAAACCTCTAGAAATGCTGGAAACGCCCAGCTTTGATTGGAAAAGGCTGATGGAATGGCCATATTCGTGTGTCCTCAAGAGGGATGCGTATAAGCTCCGTGATTCATTTTGGAAGCGTTTTTATGAATGTGCTGGCAGCCGCTATCCTGGCGCTGAGACAGAGTCTGCTAAAGTCATTGTTTATAACTGACAAGCTCTCTGAGATGTTTTATCATTACACCAGGAGACATGAGGAGAAAGCTAAAGCCCTATAGTATGACCTCCTTGCTACAGACAGAGAACAGGAATGGAGACACACAAACACGTTTTAATGAAGCTACATTTGTGCAGATGGCTCATGGATGCAATGTTTTTAAAATGGATGCACACTATACACCCATGCAATCCTGTTGATATCTCTTAGCAGGCACAGGATGTCAACATGAAGTCATATTGAGGTTGTACCCCAACGTCGTGGGGACATTGCATTTTATTTGGAATTGAAAATCGGGTTGACATCAGAACCCAATAATATCCAACGTCCAACCTAAAATTGACCAAATATCATGTCTAATGATGTTGACGAATAAATGATGACGGATAAATAACAGTATTTAGCATCAATATGATGCTGGTTTAAGATGTTGACTCAAAGTTGATTCAAATATCAACATCTAATGATGTTATAGCGTGACATTGTGTGGATGTTACCACTACGATGTCTATCAGACGTTGAATTTTCGTTGCAATACCTGACAAATAAATGTTACCATTTGAAGTCAATATGACGCTGGTTCAAGATGTTGGCTTTACGTTTTAATATTGGTCACTTTTTAACACAACCTAAAATCAACCAAATATTACATTCCAATGATGTTACAGCTTGATGTTGTGTTGATGTTACCGCTATGATCAGCTGGGTCAGTTGGCGTTTCTGTGTGGAGTTTGCATGTTCTCCCCGTGTTCGCGTAAGTTTTCTTTGGGTGCTCCGGTTTGCCCCACAAGTCCAAACACATGCAGTACAGGTGAATTGGGTATGCTAAAATTGACCATAATGTATGAGTGTGTGTGTGAATCAGTGTGTATAGATGTTTTCCAGTGTTGGGTTGCGGCTGGAAGGGCAAACGCTGCGTAAAACATATGCTGGATAAGCTGGCAGTTCATTCCGCTGCGGTGCCCCCAGATTAATATAGGGATTACTGTAAGCCAAAAAAGAAATTTAATGATTCAACAAAATAATGTAATTTATAACAGAATTACACTAGTTTTGCCTTCATTTGTCCAATCTGTCGATTGACAGTTTTTACATTTTGTTTTGTAAATCAGATTCATTTACAACATTTAATTGAAACATTTAACTTCAGTTTGCTTTTTTGTTGCAATAAAACAAACAAAAAAAAGTTTACGTTAAATTAGAATTGACGATCTCTGTGTTAAAGGCATTCGTCCCAACCCTCTTCAACATTTTCCCTCTCCTACCAGGGATGGTAGGCCAAATCAAAGATTACAATGGACCAACTTTGGTCTCTGAGCCCTACTTTGGGCATCTTTGCAGATGAGCTTAAATAATTTAGCCTTTATTCTCAGAGCATTCGATACCATAGAAATATTCATACAATTGCATACAAAAATCAAGATCTTGTTTCTGTATATTTTTCTGAAACTGATTCCTTTGTTGAGTGTTATGATGAAAACTTCTTAAAAGTTAATACGGAAAAAAACAAAGGAAATAATCTTTGATCCCAAGTGTGTTGTCGAGCATTTACCATAATCAAGAAATCACTCAGGTACAGTCATACAAGTATTTGGGAATTTTTATAGACTGGTCTCTAACACCCGGCACTCACGTAAACTGGATCTGTGAAAAGCTTCACAAAAGACTTTATTGTCTACGAAGATTATGGTTCTATGGTGTTGACAAGAAAATCATCACAATCAGTTTTATTGCCAAGTGTGCTTCACACACACAAGGAATTTGCTTTGGCTATAAGCTTCCAGTGTACATAAAGTGACAAGTGACAACACAAAATAAATGTGAAGAAAGACGATAAACATTAAACAGAGATGCAGTTAGTCAAGAAATCTGGATGTTGAATTGTATGTTCAGATTTGTTATAAATATACAGGTTATACGGTGCTGTGTACAAATGCGAATGGAGAAAGTATTGCAATGTATATTGATATAAGTTGCTCTGTACAAGTGCGTATGAGAAAGTTTTGCACATGTTTTTTGCACAGTTGGTGAATATTTAACTGTATATGAGGTAGTCTGAGGTGGCCTGAGGAAAGAAACTTTTCCTGTGTCTGGCTGTTTTTGTGCTTGGTGCTCTGAAGCGCCGACCAGACGGTAACAGTTAAAACGGGTAGTGTGCTGGGTGCAAGGCATCCAGAGTGATTTTGAGAGCCCTTTTACTCACTCTGGAAGAGTATAGTTGTACCTATTTTGTCAGGATGTGTCTGAGAGTGTCATCAGGTATGGTCTATTTACATGTTATGGCAATCTTTCTGCAAATCTGAAATCAATTTTTGTTTAATATTATCACTCTGCTATAGGACTAATAGGATCAGAAACCTTTACCGGTATTCAAACACTCTACCAGCAATGCACACTGAATCAAGCAAAAAGAATTCTGAACAATCCATCTTATGTACACTTCCCATTTTATGATGTTTTACCTTCTGGGACAATAAAGTATACAAACAAACAAACAAAATGTATTTTTGTCGTGATTAAATTTGCTGATCAAACCCTTGTACTCTCTTTAAAAGCCTGCTAAACTGTACTAATTGTAAACTCTACTAGTTTTAAATATTTGACTTAAAGCATGTATTATTGATGTATTAAAATAAATGTCCATCACAAAAAAAAAAAAAACTTAATCCTTTCTAAATCTGTAATGGGAAGCTAACAAACTGCATCATTGGATTTAAAATTGAGATGTAAGGAAGCACATTTTAGATCATTTTTCAAGACTTTAAACGTTGGTTTGCCAGACCTGGCCCGTATATACGTGTCTTGTCAGGAGGTTTTGATTTAGCTAACTTAAGGGGATATTTTTCAGCAAAGTTCTCTAAAAGAAAACAAAGATAACAAGTTGCCTGTCAAACTAGGAGCCTGAAACAAATTCATGTTGATCCATAAATGTATTAACGCAAAAAGATCAGCCAAAACTGTGAGCCATGAGTGAGTTTGTGCAAGGTTACACACACAGCCAAACGAAAACAATAATGGCTATAAAGCCCAGCTCATAAAATGACAAATGCTTTTTATAAACGTCTCATAATCAGGTACAAATGCTGGCCGTTACACTCATAAATGACCAGCTTGTCACTGCAGTTTTCTTCCAGTTAAGCTCATAGTTTTAAGTGAACTATTATCGCCTACATGTTTTTAGGCTCTAATTGGCTAATGGTTATTTTACCCAGAGTTCAGCTCTCATCCTGTAGCAGCAGGCTGATGTTCAATTACACCCTTGTGGGACGATTCAGCAACAGCTCAGAGAGGTCACGGGGTCACTATCCTGACAAGCCAAGATTAATGTGCTGTTTACCTGAGCTGCTGAATGACCGGTGTGCAGATCTGTCAGCACAGAGTCATACATACACAACACTCACTCTCTCTGTATCTCCTCACACTGATACTGGACACTCCAGCAGAGGTGTCAGCTCCACATGCTCCTCTGCAACAAGCAGATACAGACAATCTTCATGCAAACAATGATGACTTATGAACTAGTACCAGGATAAACACAGGACACTCTTATCACAGTGAGTGGTTCACACTTACGTAGCCCCGCAAAAAAGGGTACTTTTAGATGCAACTATTTTTAGTTAAGTATTTGAGTCTTGATTTTCCTAATATACACATAAAGCTTTGAAAAACATGTTTGTGGGTCTTCCACTTGAAGCCATGATAGTTGGGAATAAATAGAATGATATGATGAATGAATGGTAATTAGGTTAGTGTATGCTTCATTCAGCCAATTTTGTTTCGGTCAGCTTTGCTTTTAAATACATAATTAACAAGCATATTATGGCTCAAAACAAGGTATTGTGTCCACTTTTTAAGTTTTGTGTCAAGTAGTTGTGTAATAAGCTGGATAAAAAGTACATCCAGTCAGTTGTTTTTTGCAAAATAAATCTTTATTATTTTTGGTAGTGGTATACTCGTATTAAGTACCTATAAAGTTTTGATTAGTAGTTTAAATATTCATTGATTCATTCATTTATTGATTCATTCATTGATTCATTGATTTATTCATTAATTTTCCTTCGAATCAGTGTCTTTATTCATCAGGGTTCATCACGGAGGAATGAACTGCCAGTTTAAGTATATATTTTATAATAATATATATTTTCAGTATGTTAAATTAGATTTTTTTTTGTCATGTTTAGCTTTTTTCACGTGTCCTTGGACCATCCATACATATCCAACATCTATACATACTCATTCACACGCATACACTACAGACAATTTAGCCTACCTAATTCAACTGTACCGCATGTCTTTGGATTGTGGGGGAAACCGGAGAACCCAGAGGAAACCCATGCGAATACGAGGAGAACATGCAAACTCCACACAGAAACTTGCTGTGAGGCGACAAGACTACCTACTGCACCACTGTGTCGCCCACTGCAAATATAGTAAAATTTTAAATATTTATTTTTTAATTAGTAATATGCAATGAACTTAATTTGGTAAACATTTTAAGATTAGATTAAGATTTAGATTTTTCCAAACTCTCAGACTCCAGTTTTAAATAGCCTAATTGTAAATCAGCCTTATATTGACCTATTCTAACAAATTAAACATCAATGACAATATCATTTATCCTGCTTTAAGTTGATGTATAAATATCAATTTTCAAAAATTAACATTTATGACACAAATACGTCTAGTGTATAGTTTACAAATATTTTATTATATTTCTTTATTTTTTACAGTTCATATTATTTTTTTTTTTCAGTAACATTTATTTAGTTAGCAAGACGAATTTTAGTTTTATGGTTTAATTTCCCCCATTTAAAACAATTGTGTAAATTAATATATGCAAAAAATATGCAAATTTTGCCATCATCTAGTGTCTTAATAATAAGGTTATTGTATGCTCCATTCACCAAATTTTGTTTCTGTCAGCTTTGCATTTAATTAAATAATGGCTCAAAATAAGGTATTGTGTCCACTTTTTATGTTTTGTGGCAAGTAGTTGTGTAATAAGTTGGATAAAAGTACATTCAGTCAGTTAGTTTTTGCAAAATAAATCCTGTCAGGCTTTATAACAATGCAGGGTACAAATTACAAGGGGGTTAGAGGGGGGTTGAGGTGGGGGGAATTGACCCCTAATTAAATATTTATCCCCTTGAAAGATTTCAAAATAAGATGTGGTTGTCAGCTCTTTAAAGTTTTATGGTTTAAGTTCACTCATCTGAAACATTGTATGCAAAAATATGCACATTTTAACCAATTCGTTTTTTGAGTTACAGATGTTTACAACAAGCCCACAAACACTGACTAAGAAACCTTCTACAGTATGCTGTAATGACTTTTACAAATATCAAACACATGTTAGAAATATCTTGTAGTCATTGTTTATTTGCATATGTGATGCTTGTTTACTGTCGCAGTGATCTGTTTGTTTAGCTGGTAGGCAAATAGTAACGTGCTGTTACGTCTCCTTTCCCTGTCTGTAACAACGTTGACCTTTCACCCACAGTGACGACTTTATGAGGCGCCGCCGTGACCTACTGTAACTGAGTTCAGCAGTGCTGTAATCATGCTTGTCTAATTGGTTACTGATCTCTACGAAACTAAATCCAACATATTAATCATCTGTAGCTGTGCAAGAATCCCACATATTTCTTAGATATCCTGTATATTTTTGACAGTCTGTTTCAGAGATCTTACTTGTGAGCCTTAAACCCACATCTGGACCATGTGGTTAGTAAGTCCTGCCAACATGGAGAAATAACTAGAAGTGTTTTAGCTGGAGGAAAGAGGGGAAACCATTGTCGTGATATTGTTTGTAAATCTGACCCGAGGGATTGTGCTCAGCACTTCCAGTTTTTATTAAGTATTTCACCATAAGGCTCCGCAGAACAGAGTTACAGAGCAACTGAACCTCTCAGAAGAAATTTATTACTTCAGTTTCTCATATTAAACTTTAACACGCTGAATGTAATGTTAGCCATTTATCCTGTAGTATCAGATTTATGGTGTCACTACAGTGCTAATTTAGGGTAAACCAACCAGTTACAACCAGTCTGGCCTTGGTGGGGTTGGGTGTGGATGCTTTGATGGATATTTCATGGTTGGTTTGTGTTTTCTCTGAAGGAAAATATGCAGATTCAGCCAGGCAGTAAATGCTTATTTGATTAATCAAGTGTGCAATGTCCATGTAAATGGCTAAATGTCATTTTTTTGAGTTAAAGGTTCATTTAGTTTGTATATCTGATTAAACAATCGCCATTCAGGGTATTGCTTCATTAAACTTAGGTGAAGATTTAGGGTGAACTATGCCTTAAAGCAATAGTTCACCCTAAAATGAACATTTGCTGTTCATTCACTTTACCACAGGTTTTCCAAGATGTAGGTGACTTTTTTTGTAGAGTATTAATAGTGTAATGGTTCCAGTTCACCCTAAAATGAAAATGTGATTTTTTATTTTTATTTTTTTGCTCCTTTTTAGGTTATCTAAGATGTAAGTGACTCTTTTGTAAACCTTTAAAAGGGGTAATACTTCATGTTCACCCAAAAATGAAAACTTGCTGTTCATTCACTCACCTGCAGGCCATACAATATTTAAGTGAATTTTTTTGCAGAGCATTAAAAGATATAATGTATAAGTTCTGTTCACCAAAAAATTTTAATTTGCTGGCAGATGCCAGTATGAGTCAAAAATACAGTTTTTATTTTATGTCAAAAAATTTTATAATATTGGGTAAAGATCATGTTCCATGAGGATATTTTGTAAATCTTGCACTGTAAATATATTAAAATGTGTATTTTTTAAATAATTTAATAATATGGATTGAAAAACACTTAATTTATTCAAATATAAAGGCAATTTTCCTCAATATTTAGATTTTTCTGAACTCTCAGATTCCAGATTTAGGTGATGTAGGTGTCTGTGTTTGTCGAGCATTAAAAGGTATAATAGTTCCTCTTTACCCCAAAATTTTAATTTGCTGCTCATTCACTCACCTGTAGGTCATCCAAGATGTAGGTGACTTTTTAAAAGGGGTCTGGATGCAGACCTGGTGCAGTGCAATCTGAGCTGCATCCAATGATTTTAATGGTCTCACCTAACCCCACTCCTAACCCTACCCATCACAGTGACGTCATTCGCTCCATTTGAGTGCATTGTGTCTGACATTGCATCACTGAGTGATGCAATCTCAGCTTGCATCATAAAGGCTGCATCCAGATACTATTGGACTTTTTTTGTAGAGCATTAAAAAATTTAATAGTTACTCTTCAACATCCCCTCCCCCCCAAATGCTGTTTATTTACTCACCTGCAAATTATTATTATTATTATTATTATTATTATTATTATTATTATTATTATTATTATTATTATTATTCAGTAAAGCATCAATTAAAACTGTTGTCCTTAGTGATTCATAGACAAGTAAACAGCTTTCTTTCCAAAACTTAAATAGTACAAAAGACATATATAGGCAAAATAAAATGAATACACATGACTAGATACACTAAGATCTTTATTAATGCTGTGAAGATTTTTTTAGCTTCTAAAACAGACTAAACCAAATGTTTTGCATTGTTAGCTCATTATGTTAGCTATGTTAGCTCAGTGGATCACATATATTACATTTGTTTTGCCTCTATGTTTGTTTGACCCTCAAAGTTTTGGTATCCATTGACTTGCATTTTCTAAATTACCTATGCAAAAAAAAAAAAAAAAATAAAATAAAAATAAATAAATAAATAAATAAATAAATGTTTATTAATATTCTACTAAAGGAGCGACACAGAGGCACAGTAGGTAGTGCTGTCGCTTCACAGCAAGAAGATCGCTGGTTTAAGCCTCGGCTGGGTCAGTTGGCATTTCTGTGTGCAGTTTTCATGTTCTCCCAGTGTTTGCGTGGGTTTCCTCCTTGTGCTCCGGTTTCCCCCACAGTCCAAAGACATGCAGTACAGGTGAATTGGGTAGGCTAAATTGTCTGTAGTGTATGAGTGTGAATAAGTGTGTGTGGATGTTTCCCAGATATGGGTTGCAGCTGGAAGGGCATCCGCTGCATAAAAAAACATGCTGGATAAGTTGGCGGTTCATTCTGCTGTGGCGACCCTAGATTAATAAAGGCACTAAGCCGATTGGAAAATGAATGAATGAATGATTCTACTAAAGGAAAAAGTCTACTACATCTGTATGGCCTGCAATGCAATTATTTTTTTTTAAGTGTTCATTAATATTCTACTAAAGAAAAAAGTCAACAACATCTTGTATGGGCTGAGGGTGAGTAAAATAACAGCAATGATTTAACCCTTAAAATGTGTTTCTTCATTGTCTGCATGTCTTTACTCCATCTAATTTGCACGTTCATTCTTATTTCTCTGCCATTTCGTTTGCAAAATGGAGAATGTTTATACATGTGGTCCTGCTGAAACGCACAGAATGAGAGACAGAGAGGCTGAAAAGGCAAACAGCAGACGAACATGGAAAGACAGCATGAGACGGCGTAAAAGAGAGAAATGAAAGGGGTTGGCGAGAGGTGAAGTGGACAACCGATGGGAAGAGAAAGGTGGAGTGTGTTTTAACAGGCTCCAGATGGTGAGGTCTGAGCAGTTCAGTTTTGTGAATGATGGCTCTCCGGTGACAGAACTGACCGGTGCCTGAGTCATAACCCATATCAGGGGCCCAATGAGACAAAACACACACTTACATATGGTGATAAATGTAAGCAAATCAGTGTCAACACACTGTTAAACTGTGTGCATTATTAGAATGTTGATATTCAGAATAACAAGCCAATGTGTTATTGCTTCCAAAAAAATAAAAAATAAATAATAAAAAAAAAAATTAAATAGTAACAATACACGAACAGTTCTCTTAAAAAAATGAACATGCCAAAAATCTTTCATTATTTTGTCACTATAACTCAACTCGGAGAAGAACTCAAGCATTAAGAGAAAATCAACAGAAAAATATCAGTTTCAGTCTGGAGATATTCACCTCTGTTAAAAATGAACTTTTTTCTATTTCTTTCTTTAGATTTTTAGGCATTCGTGCCTAATATTCAGCCATATAGTGAGGATTGTTATAACATAATGAAATGTTATTTTATTTATTATCATTTGTTTTTAGTAAAACTTTGCGTATACTCTTAGAATATTTGGATTAACTGGCATGCTGCACTGCGATTCATTTTATTCTAGTTACAGAGTCCAGTAAAGTCCTATTTAGGTAAACCTCAATTCCTCTTACCTTTAAAGATGCTCTAGCAACAGATGCTAGAGGCCATGGTCTTTAACATCATCTTGGTCTTTAACGTCAGCTTCAATGCTTCCCATTCACTTTGAATGGGTGACGTCAGGCATTGGCGAACTGCATTGTGGATCCGTCTGCGCCGCTTCAGAGGTGTTGCTCGCTGCAGAAGTTGGGACTTGCTCAAATTTTTAAGTGCCGACGGAAACGTCAGTCCTTTAGATAGCTGTATGCAAATACACCAGCTCAGACAGTGGCCTATTGCTGACTAATTTCATTGGCTGACGATGCTATGAAGATCGCATCAGCCCCAACTTCATACATGCCCTCTGTCAAGCGTTGACGCTGAAGTCCCGTGTGAATGGGGCGTTAGCCTTCTTGTTATGCTGCATTCACAGAAGACACAAAAGAAGCATCAGGCACAAGTGATTTATATGTTGAGTCAATGCAAAGGCACGAATAGACATCCTGCGGCGTGATATGTGAGAATGAGGCAGCGTGAATGATGTGATTCATGTGAATCGCTGGAGTTGGAAAATCTGAACTTCAGCGGACATTAACACCGCGTTAACCAATCAGGAACTTCCTCTTGTAGGGCTGTGATTATGACAAGCGCCTGTTGTTGGTGTCCTGAGAGGAAATCCTCCTGCTGACACTGGACAACAGTTCACCAAACTGGGCACGGCTCAGTCAGAAGCACCGCTGACAGCTCCATCATCCAGGTATAGTTTCTGAAGGAGTTTATGAGCTCACAGAGCTCAGTGCACCTTAGAATGGATCTAATGGACTCAGGCACGGCTCCAAACAAATCAACGCTGTTTTTCAGTCTTCCTAAAGCACATGAACACAGCTATTGTCTCAATAAAATCTATGTTAGCCATTTAGCAATGAAGCTAGAGTCACCGGGCAGACAGATGCCCTGCCCATGACACGAATCCACGGATGTTGTGAAGTGAATTTGACGAATTTTATTCACGAATGAAGCAAGTAAATTCAAAATGTTCACGCGTCTATTCATTTATTCACGCGTACCAATGCTGTGTGAACTCAGCATCAGAGCAACTTGACTCCCATATAAATTATTGCTGGTTCGATCCCAGCTTACACTGGGTTGGGTGCAGTAGGACCGGTTGGTTAGACTTGGGGGCTTGTGTAACAGAGTGTAACAGAAGCCAGCTAGTGAAGTGCTATGCAGTTAAACCTCACTCCTCTGAACTCAAAAATGCTCTTGCGACAGACGCTAGAGGCCATGATCTTTGGCTTCCTTATTAGAGCAACTGACTCCCATGCAAATAATCACTGGCTAGATCCCAGCTCAAATAGGTTTGGGTGCAGCAGGACCAGTGGGTTACACTTGGGGGCTCGTCCGGGATGAGAATGAGGGTACAGGACATTTCTTGTTTTTTTTTTCCCACTATTTTTTTTGTTGTTTTGTTTTGTAGTCCAAAAAAGTAAGCAGTGTGTGTACATAATTAGAAAGACATCAAGTTATAGCTCACATTAATCCAATTATAATTGGCTGAACTGTGCAAAAGAAGAAAAACAACTTGATCGTAACTGAGAAATCAACCATATTTAGTGATCATAGATGTCTACCAGTCAAGTTAGATAACATGAACTGACTAATATGCAATGCGATTTATTTCTTCCTATGACTATTCTGACGTTTGTTTCTTTTCCCCTGTCTGATTAGTGAGATGAATCAAAGAGAGTTAAACTAAGAAAAAACTCACAAATCCATTCAGTTTCTCTCCATTTTCAGCTCTTCCTTTAGCTGTCATTGAAGCATTTGGATGAGGGACATGATTTGTCCTCTCATTAGAGAGGATTACAGCAAAACTCTGTGTTAGTCTGTGTCTCATTTCAAAGGCTAGAATAAATCTCTGTCCATACTGAGATAAGGAACCGGCTTTCTCTTTCATACACACATGCAAAAACTGACTATCACTGTCATGCAAATTAGATTAGTTTCCACAAGCACAGATGACAAGGCTTAATTCAGACAAATCAGAATATTATGAAAATGTCTGGATGTGTTTGTGTTGGACTGGATTGTGTTTATGTGTGGGCTTAAGCAACATCAGAGTAAATTGCTGTAAACAATTATTTGGGGAATGCGTGGCATTTTTCATGGGGGAAAGGATCTTTTAAGCCAGGTCATCCCTTATCAGGAGGGTCTGCTTTCAAGCATGTAAGAACTAAAGAGTTAGGCTGCTTAACAGGGTAGCCCATGCTAGCTCTTTATTTGCTATTAATGCATGGCTCTCTGGAATGCTGGATTCTGATTGGGCAGTCATGACATTCCAAGGTATATTTTTCCCAGATAACAACCACTTAAACTAATAACAAAGGCTCATCTAAATCATCTCGACCATCAGCTATATTTCTATGCTTGTCTGTTATGCTGCTGTTTTTGACTCTTGGGCGCCATCTAGTGGCTGAATGATAATTAGGTTAGTGTATGCTCCATTTGCCCAATTTTGCTTCCGTCACTTTGAATTTAATTAAAAAATTAACAAACTATTATGGCTCAAAACAATGCATTGTGCCTACGTTTTTACATTTTGTGGCAACTAACCATGTAATAAGCTGGATAAATCACATCCAGTCATTTGTTTTTACTAAATAAACCCTTTAGGTATAAACAACTTGCCTGTCATGATATATTTTGGGATAACAATGCAGGGTTCAAATTACAAGGACGTTACAGAGGGTTGGGGTAGGTGGTGAATTAACCCTCTTTATTTAATGCTTAATACACTTAAAAAATGTTAAAGCAAAATGTGGTTGTCAGCCCTTTTCAAAAGTGGTAATAAATAGATAATATAAAAAGACATTTGACTATCCTTATAACTAAAAACCTAAAGCTAACTACAATTATTTCTGTCTAATTGTGTGACCAGAATCCACATCAGACAGCAATCAGGAGCTATTTTAGACTTTTTTTTTTTTTTTTTTTTTGCAATGAAAATTGTTTAGAATTTCTTAAATGTTGATGTTTACTGCAATAGGTTCAAATATTTCCATTTTCCTAGGCTCAGTATTTAGTGGGACAAAAATCTCTTCCCGATGACGAAGATTCCAGGATAAGGCCTGATCAAGCCCTGAAGTAATAATGGAAACACAACTGGCTTTAGACCACACTAAAATGCTTACTGATATTGTAAAACAATAACCTTATAGAGATATAAACAGTGGTGAAAAGACTACTGACAAATCCTATTCAAGTAAAAGTACCATTGCTTGCTCAATGATGCAGTGCAAATAGAGTAAAAGTATCTGTTGTAAATATTACTCAAAACATGAGAAAAAATTGCATTTTAAAAGTATTCAAGAGTAGCGAGTATTATGCTGTGAAAGGTTGATGTGTTTACATGCAGTTTGTGCAGGGATGTGTAAACATCAAATTTTGTAGTGCGTTTAGTGATATTTATATATTCATTTATTATTTCCAACCATCCATTGTTTGTTTATTCTTTCCTTCCTTCATTTATGAGTTTGTTCCTTCCTTCATTCATTTTTTCCATCCTTCGTTCCTCCCTTCATTCGTTCGCTTATTCATTCATTCGTTCATTAATATTTTTGTTCCCTCCGTCAATAGGTGCTTTGTTCATTCATTCATTTGTTTGTTCATTCATTCCTTCTTTTCTTAGTTTGTTTAGTCCTTCCTTAAATCCTTCCTTCATTCACTTGGTCCTTCCATCGTTCCTCCCTTCATTTTCTTTGCTCATTCATTTGTTGGTTTATATATTTGTTCCTTCCTTCATTAGCTCCTTCGTGCATTGATTGATTGATTCATTCGTTTCTTACTTAGTATGTTCAGTCCTTCCTTAAAGAAAGTCCCCTTTCTTCATTCATTTGGTTCTTTCTTCCTTTATTAGTTCGGTCCTTCCATCATTCAGCCTTTCCTTCTTTCGTTCGATCTTTCCTTCCATTCCTTGTTCAGTTCTTTTTTCATTTGGCCCTTTCCTCTATTCTTCATTCGTGTCATTTAGTGATTGTACAGGCGTGTTTGGTGATATCAGTCATCATACAGTCGACATCCTTCCTTTTCTCTTAAGTGACATGCAGTCTTTAAACAGTAATTTGGGTCTTTGCATGTAAAGATTTTGGACATCTTCTTGGACATTTTTAATGCTTCCAAAAGATATGATGCGATTTACTTTCTATGTGCGATTTGATTGGACAGAAATCGCTGGACTGATTTTTCTACTTCAACCAATAACCTTAAACAAGTAAGAAATAACGTGCAGGTTGAAGAAAAATAGTGGAGTAAAAATACTGACACAGCACAAAAAATTTACTCAGGAGAAAGGAAAAGTATACTTTTTTAAAAATACCTAATAAACTACAATTTCTGTGGAAAACTGCTCAATTACAGTAATTGGAGTATTTGTAACTTGTTACTTTCCACCACTGGATTAAAAGTTAAAAAAAAAAAGTAATTGCAATTGTGACATATAAATTTACATTACAAGTCATGTCAAATCATAATTATAAGAAACATTAGTCATGCTTGTTGCTTGTTTTTCAAGAAATGTATTACAGATAATTTCACAATTACAAGGTATGAAGAAATATCACATGTGACAGTGACAATTTCCCTTCCTTCCTTCCTTCCTTCCTTCCTTCCCTCCTTCCTTCCTTCCTTCCTTCCTTCCTTCCTACCTTCCTTCCTTCCTTTCTTCTTTCCTTCCTTCCTTCCTTCCTTCCTTCCTTCCTTCCTTCCTTCCTTTCTCCTTTGTGTGTGAAAATTTATGTAAGACAGAATTTAGTTTTTATCTATTTATTTCACATGTAACATCCTTAGGATTTTTTATTATTTTTTTAAGTAAAAAGTGAGCAAAGAGTAACAAATATAGAGGAAAGTCTTTTAGTTTTGGTCTGTTCTTTGACTCTTCTGTCAGTCAGTCAGTCTGTCTTTCTCTACATTTCTTTACTTAGATTAATGACCGTAGAACTTCCAAACTGCAGGAGGCTTTCAGCATTCAGAGTAGAGAGAGACCAAAAAACGAAGCTGACATTTTTAGGATAACTGCAATTTCTGAACTTAAAAGCCTTACGAAAGATCAAAACTGAAAGATAAGCATGGTGAGAGAATTTAACAGAAGCACAGTGTGAAAGCGCTATAAAATAAGCATTATGGAGTACATTTTGGGCGAAATAGTAAATGAATGACACAGTGGGTGATTTTTAGTTCCTTCCAAAGTTACTTTCTCCTCTATCTAAATATCTTTAAAAGATTTTTCTAAGTTCAAAGTCACTTTTATCTTGCTCTCTGCGTTTTGTTTTTGCTTGTTAAGCTGCTTTGGAAAATGTGAATCGTGAAATGAACTGCACTGATTTAGACTGAGTAAGTGAGTGAGTGAACATAGTGCTTTTAACCTGTTCTGTTTGGATAAACAATCTGCTTGTCCCGCATAAACTAGACTAATATCTGTCAACAGTTTACTTCAGGAGATCTTTGTGTAACTATTAAAACAACATATAGTGCAGCAGAGGAGGCTGGAGTCTGCATAAGGAAGCCTCCAGATGTGTGTGTGTGGGTGTATACAGTATACACATGGTGGAATGACAAATATTAGTTTAACAAAAAGGTCCTTATGGATTGAAAATGACTGAACGCTAACTGGAAAAGAGACAAAGAATAATGAAGGACTAGAAACACGGAGAGAAGGAGAAAAATAGCATTTTGCACTGGTCTTTTGACACAGGGAGGTTTCACAAAATTTGTTTTCCACACTCCAGTCTGTAAACGCATACAAACTCGCTGTTTCATTATTCATAGGAGCAGATTCTGGCCTGCCAAGCGTAAATCTTTAAGACATGAGCGCAGGCTGTGACATTACCTGCCTGATGTCATTTTCTGCATTAGGCTCACAAATGACATTTGTGAATTATTTTTACTGCACAGGGTAATCCACAAACAAAACGGCATTTCAGCATAAATAAAGATAAATAGAGATCTAGTCCACTTTCTTTGGGCTTCTCACTCTACTGAATTAAAATAGCACATTTGATGTCAGGCTGTGTGTGTGTGTGTGTGTGTGTGTGTGTGTGTGTGTGTGTGTGTGTGTGTGTGTGTGTGTGTGTGTGTGTGTGTGTGTGTGTGTGTGTGTGTGATTTGGGGTGGAGAATGTGTCTTGTTCTATCACAAAATGTAGGCCAGCAGTGTTGCTTATTTCCCTAAAGTTTCCAGAACTGTATTTAAAAAGATAACATCAAAGAAATTAATTAAACCAAAAAATGTGAAGTATACAGGTCCTTGCTTTGAAGAACTTCAGCACACAAAACATTCCTCTGCAAAGGTTAATTCAGCATTTTGAGTTTTCTCCTGATGAGAATTCTGCTCTTTGGAAGCTTTCACCCTAAATTATCTGATTCTTCTCGTGTGTTTGTCTTTTGTGGGCAACCAGACTTTCTAGGGACTTAATGAGCTAGTGACATTGTTAAAATGCAATAAGCATAAATAGTGTAAGTAGTGCAATCACACTACGGGGTCGCTCAGTTTACCGGTACTAGTATTGCAATACTATGGATTCAAAATTCTGGTGTTGCCAAGGTAGTTTGTTAATGGTTGTATGTGGAAAAAGTCACTAAAACACTCACACATTTGTGCGAAAACAGACCTTTTTATTTTAATAGTCTGTGGAGCCCTTTAATGGTCCTTTTTTCACTGAGAGGTATACAGTACAGTATGATACGGGTCTGTACGGGTCACCTTTATCAAACTTGCGTTTCCACTGCCAAAAGGGTACTCTTTTGGTCGGTGTGGTGTTTCAGAAAGTTTCAGACAATGCCATTTTTACTTGAGTAAATGTCACAGTAAAGCTGTACCGGTAGTTCACATAACAAATGAGAAGCACTTCCCACAAAACAGATGATTTATACACGTTTAAATGTTCATTACTGACCTTTCTATGAAAATGATTTGAATATAACTGCAGATCAATGAGTGTGAAATAGTCTACTGTAACAATACTGCAGTTATATAAAATAAATAAATAAATAAATAAATAAATAAATAAATAAATAAATAAATAAATAAATAAATAAATAAATAAATAAATGCAAGGTATATATGTTGAATGTGTGAACCATCTCATTATTGTTGTTGCTTAAGCATTAATCGCATTGATACATTATTTTTAGTTTGCTCCACCTACAGCATGCACAAAAATCGCTACGGCACAAATCTCCTTCTTAGCTGTTTCAATGGTAGCCAGAAGATGTAATTACAAACACTGGATGAGCAGAGCGAGAACAATGGGCAAATACAGCAGGACTACACTGAAATATCCAGCATGGATGCATTTCGTCTTTAAAATGAATGCTGCAGCTCTTTTCACGCTTACCAGCTGACCGCTTACCTCCGTATGGACGGTTATCAGTTTGTCCGGTAGCTCGACATGTACGTCAGTGGACCTGAGATGTAGAGAGAAAGCAAATAAGACAAAAACAGAATCCAAAAAATAAAGTAAATAATAAAATAAAGTAAATAACAGGGTGAGAATGTGTTAAAATATGAAAATGTGGTAAACATCAGACAAGGGCTTTTCTTTTTCTGGATTGCTTTTTAAAATTGTCCGTTGGGTGTGCGGGTCAATCGGTGCTCTTGAAAACACTATTGGAAGAGGAGGGAGGGGGGATTGGTTGGTCAGTCGTACAGTCATTCAAACAGTCAGTTGACAGCAGACTCTGGTAGATTTACATGAAAACAGCAGGCACACATGGCACTTGTGAGAGAAGTCTATAAAAATGTACACAGCCGCCTCTGGTGCATTCACGAAAACAAAAACGGCAAAAAAAAAATAAAAAATTTAGCTCCTGGGATATATTTGGTGCTCTCTAGAAATGTATATATCGGTACTTTTCAGATTAAGCATGGGTTGGGAATATCACAATATGTGATAGGATGTGATGTCCTATGTTCTCCTGTCAAAATGAAGAAATGCATGCAGTAGTTACCAAAACGCCATGGATTTTAATAGCAACACAGTAAATTTGGTAAGACCCCTCTTACAAAGAACTGCATGGCTATGAAGATTGAAGTTAGGCTAATTCGCCGTAGCAGCCATATTGAGTACTGTACTTTCACACAATCATGATAATACAAGTAAAATTCCTTTGTATACAAGTGCTGCACGATTAGAAAAGTGCAAATATGCCGCAAAGAAGAAACTCAGGAAATCAAACAGTGTGACTAAACACACCCATCTCACAGAATCATTTAATTTAAACACTTGACTAAAGTAATGAGGTAAGTTTGGAATGAAAACATGTTATTAAATGTGATATAGTCCACGTGCTTTCAGATGTGCAGCAATAAAGGGACAGCTTACTGAGCAAACAACAGAATTAATAACAGAATGATTCTCCTTGATTTCAGGATCAAGCCGATTACATTGTCCACCATTTTGTGTGTAGTTTGTCACTGAACGATGGCACTGTGCAGTCAACTATTATCTGAAAGTGGTTTCTGGAGATTTTTTAAAGATTACAATGCTGGCTTTACTGACAAAATGCAAATAATCACTGTAACGTATCTGAAAATGATGGTCTTTTTCAAGAGACTTGTTTAAGTTTTGATAGACTGTGCTTCAAAATGTATACCTTATGGTATATTTAACTCATAAAATATCAGATGTAAAGTATATTTCATGATTTAAATACATAAATATATCTTAAAAAATGACAAAGTAGTCATTTCATTTTGATCTCCAGCCACTGTAGCCTATCCTTGCATTGGTTATACTGCAAAGGATCACTCAAGAAATCTACAGTATATCATTATGGACCAGAAATAGGCATCTGTTAGCTCTTCCATATGAATGAACTACATTTTTAGAAACAGTTGTAATGCATGCACTGATGACATAAACCCAGTTGCTGACGTCAAAGGCTCCTGATAGTCTCTCTATCTCTCATTCGTTATGCCATCCACAGACAAAACAGTTTAATAAATAATAGAATGAGAAGAGCAATAATTAATGAGGACAAAGAAAGATGGAAACTGTCCTAAAAATGTCATCCATTTTCAGCGTGGACACCCTCTTGAATATCTCTGGAGTCTCAGCTAAATATTTTGGCTTCCTCTAAAATATCTAATAAAACAGTTTATAATGCTTCCCCGGTGTCTTACACAGGAAGGATCCTTTAAAAAAAAAGAATTGAAAGTTTAAAAAATGGTAATAAAATAAGCGGAGACAGAGGGTCGGAGCATACCTTGTGTAAATATTTGACTGTCTGTAAATCCAGCAGAGCTGTTTCTGTCCGCGAGATGATTTAGGGCTTCCTGTGATAAGCCTTCTGCCTCACCTCTTTCTGCTGGCTTGAAGGGACCATACACTTCCACATTCAAACAAGAATAAAATACTAGAATGACC
The DNA here is from genome assembly GCF_052040795.2 of Danio rerio. Taxonomy (NCBI): domain Eukaryota; kingdom Metazoa; phylum Chordata; class Actinopteri; order Cypriniformes; family Danionidae; genus Danio; species Danio rerio. The sequence continues at coordinate 26,321,077 of NC_141040.1, forward strand.
TTTCACCGGTGTCATGCACTCAAGAGCAAAAGCATCATTTAGAATCCGTCTGCAATTTCAAACAGCACTCCGCAATACATTTCTCAACGTCAAGAGTTCAGGAAGTCTTCATTTGTAATGGAGGCTTTTATCGTTCAGGAACTGTGTAATCTAAAACGCTATTGGAAATGAAACGTTTTGTCAAGAATTCTTTCATTTGTCTCAGAGCAGGCTCTTTTAAAAGCTGCCTAGATTAAAGAAAATACTATTTAAGTTCAACCTTATTTTTGCTAAAAAGTTTCTTTTGGATTAATAAAATGCTTTCACATACCCAGTCCTTGGGAGAAAAAAAAACACACATAAGGAGAATAAGATATTGCCTTTATGATGAACTGCATTCAGTGTTATATCTGATTCTGAAGTGCATAATATGGAGCCAGATCATTCTCAAAAAGAATACATCTACAAAATAAAACTCATACATTCACAGCACAATTCACATTCACAAAATCCAATTTTGGAAGTTCAAAGCAATTCATATATAAAACACACAATTTGTGAATTCACAAGCAAAAGTCGTAAATATTTTATCAAACTAATTGGATTTGTGTGTTTATGAATCGTGTTTTGAATTGACAAATTTGATTTGTGTATTTTGAATCATGTTTTAATTTTATGAACTGGATTTGTGTATTAATGATTTGTGATTTGAATTTATGAATTGTTTGTGTGTTTATAAAGCATGTTTTAAATGTATGAATTAGATTTGTGTATTTTTGAATCGTGTTTTAAATTTACGCATTGGATTTGTGTATTTATGAATCATAATTTAAATTTATAAATTGGATTTGTGTATCTTTGAATCGTGTTTTGAATTGTTTATTGAGTGTGTGTTTATGAATCATGTTTTAAATTTATGAATTGGATTAGTATATTCATGAATGGTGATTTGAATTCACGAATTGGATTTGCGTATTTTTAAATCGTGTTGTGAATTTGTAATTGGATTTTTGTGTACTTTTTAAATCGTGTTTTGAATTTAGGAATTAGATTTATGTATTTTTAAATCGTGTTTTGAATTTACAAATTGGAGTTGTGTTTTTTTTTTATCGTATTTTGAATTTTCGAATTGAATTTGTGTATTTATGAATCGTGTTTTAAATGTATCAATTGGATTGAGTGTTTATGAATCGAGTTTTAAATTTCATGAATTGGATTTGTGTGTTTATAAATCGTTTTTTATACTTATGAATTGGATTTGTGCGTTTATGAATTGTGTTTTAAATTTACAAATTGGATTTGTGTTTATCAACTGTGTTTTGAATTTCTGAATTGAATTTGTGTTTATAAATCATGTTTTGAATTTACGAGTTGGATTCTATAATTTTGAATTGTGTTTTTAATTTATTAATTGCATGTGTGTTTATGAATTGTTTTAAATATACAAAATAAATTTGCATATTTTTTAATTATGTTTTTAATTATGAGTTGGATTTGTGTGTTTACAAATTGTGTTTTGAACTTACAACTTGGGCGAGGCAGTGACGCAGTAGGAATGATGGTAGTGCTATCGCCTCACAGAAAGAAAGTCGCTGAGTCGCTGGTTCGAACCTCGACTCAGTTGGCGTTTCTGTGTGGAGTTTGCATGTTCTCCCTGCTTTCGCATGGGTTTCCTCCACAGTCCAAAGACATGCGGTGCAGGTAAATTGGGTAGGCTAAATTGTCCTTAGTGTATGAGTGTGTGTGTGAACCCAGATGGGTTGCAGCTGCAAGGCATCCGCTGCGTAAAAACTTGCTAGATAAGTTAGCGGTTCATTCCGCTGTGGCAACCCCGGATTAATAAAGGGACTAAGCTGACAAGAAAATGAATGAATTAATTAATTTACGACTTGGATTGTAAATGTGTATTGTTCTGTATTGTATTAAATGTATTATTTTTGAGACTGATCTGGCTCCATACATAAAACCCAAAGATGCACAAATAGATAGAGCCCAGAAGTTAGTAAATGATGATCATGTCATGAAAAATTTCAATCCACAAACTCTATTAAATGTGACAGTCAAGGTTGTGGGTGCACCAGAGCTTTTAGAGTGACTGACCTGTGAGCGTTTCCCAGTATTAGGATGGATGAGACAACAGACGGATAGAGACACAGATGCAAAGAACGGAAAGATAACAAAGATGGACAGAAGAAAGAGAAGGATGACAAGGGTGAACCGGAGGACATCTGGACTGATGGAGAAAGAAAGAGAGAGAGAAAATGCTTAAGGCCACCTGCCGTCCCTTAGTGAGCCCTGCGGCAAAATATCTCTATGACTCACTAGAAAGAGAGAGAGAGGGAAAAAGAGAAGCTCAAAGACATCAAACGTCTCTCATCATTGCTTACACGCGTCTACGAGTGTCGGGTGGCTTAGAGAGTCTTACGTAAGCTGCATCAATGAATGAATATTTATGCTTTGTTTTTTATTTATTCATTTGACAGTGGGCTGCAGTTATGGATCTGTGCGAAGAGACACGTTACATCACACGCAAATCAGGGATCAGGTTAGAAACCAGAATATCAGCAAGTAGATTGGAGTTTATGTTTGCGTTTAATGCTTAATGTGATGGATTGAAATATGGAGGCTGAAATGTAGTGGCAAAAAAACTAAGTCAGCTCTACCATTTTTACACAAACACAGAGAGAGAGAGAGAGATTATGTCACAGTGCATCGATTGTTTGTGACTAATGGCAGTTCCCTCTTAGGGTCGGTTCACACAGAAGTGATTTCATCATTCCTCTGTGCTGTGTTTCTGTTGGGTATCTAAGTAAACGTGCACGTATAGGTGTTTGGCTAAATCTACATTATTCTAGATTCATTCAAGCATATTTTTTTTGGCCTTGGACTTTAAAAAAATCAGAAAACAACAGCTTTCTGTATTTAGAGATTCCTGTTTTTTTATGTTTTGAATTGCATCATGGGACCTTGATCTTTCCTCCACAGTGTAAAAAATATCTGTAAATTAGCAGTTTTCTGTATTTTGTGATTCATGTTTTTATTTTGAATTGCCTTATGGGACCTTGATATTTCTTCCAACATCTTTTAACCTTGAAAAGTTCGAAAAAGTGACTTTTAATCACATTTAATTGGTTTAAAGTTATATATTGTTTATGTTGGTGTTGTATATAACATTTCAAAAAACTTTTTAATAAATAATAATAATAATAACAGTTATTTTACAGACTTATTTTTTCTATATAATTTCTTATATAATAAATTGTATTGTTTCAAATTACTATGTCAATTAAAGTCACTTTGTTAAACTGTAGAGTTGAATTTTCATCATCAAAGGTTGAAAGAGCAAAGACTAAGGTCTGATAATCCAATTCATAACCAGAAATAAATAAAAAACAACTTTAAATACCAAAACAATTATTGGTCAATGGCTTTTTTTAACATTAACATTTTTCTGGGTTCAGCACATATATATATTTTTCCAATTCCCTTTTTATAATATTTTAACATACATACACATTTCCATTTATATGTGCCAGATATATTTTTCAGTGTTTGGACTTCCAGCAGTGAATATTAAACCACAATGACCTGAACTTAACTTAAACTTTGAAAACTAATCTGACACTTTCAATTCACTATAATCATCTATGTGAAGCTGCTTTAACACAATCCTCTTTGTAAAATAAATTTAATTGATTTGAAAAAGTTTCTTAGTATTTTACATCAGAATACAATATCACCTCTTTAACTAATCGTAAGACATTTCCAAATCCACCACCTTTTAAAAATAACATAAAAGTCCCTATAAACTCTATCAAAAATTATGTATTTATTTCATAATATAGAAGGTTTTTTTTTCCTTGACATTTTGTTGCCATCTCTTTCAGGTAGCGGCCTATATTTGGTGCACATATATTTTTCCAATTCAAAGAAATAAGCCATTTTGCTTGCAGAATACATGTATTCAAAAATATATGTTCGTCTTTTTTAACTTGATCTCATTGGCATATAAATGAAATAAAAAAAAAATTTAAGGAGACATTGGTATATTAACCTCAAGAATCGTATTCACCAGTGTGCCAGTGGTGTGCAGTGAGGTTTGTGGCTGGTGAGACATTGACACTTTCAAAGTCAGATTTACAAACATATCCACCCAATATATTTGCCAACTACCAATTTTCATTCCATTTCATATCACCATTCTACTCACATAGAAAGTACATATTGACCAAGGAAGAATGTAAAATGTATAGCGGTTCAGTATGACTCCAAAATCACCCTGCTGGATGCTTAAAAGGCAGCCTATAATAAGCGACAAACACAACACCATGGAGGTTGCTCTCTCTCTCTCTCTCTCTCTCTCTCTCTCTCTCTCTCTCTCTCTCTCTCTCTCTCTCTCTCATTTTCAAACACACACTCAGTATTTGCACACTGGTCCTACCTTTACTTGTAAATTAAGAAGTTTTTGTTAGAAGTTTTTGTGCTGAGATATTAGGATATTAGGCCACTATTTTTGCAGTCAGTCAGGGCAAAACAAAACATAAACTTTACTTTACTACACAGAAGAAGAGCGACCACGGAACAAGACTAACTGTGAGCTCATGCACTCCCTCTTCACTGCGGCAGAGCTACTGCCTGCCTCACCTCATGTCTTTTCAGTTTGGCTGTATGTCAGATCCGAACACAAATAAGAGATGGACATTCATGAAATACATTACATATTATATGGAAAATAATATGAAGTCATATAATACAAATGTTTACAATGTATTAAAAAACATTTTAATAAAGTATTACATTGGTAGCATACAAAGAGTAAGCAAAAGGTACGCGCTAAAGCCAGTTTGCAAGGGATTGCACATGAGGCAAATTAGAGAAATTTTGATTATAAAAATGATTTAAATTATTTGAATCATACAGAAATTTCATTCATAGCACAGAGTAGTGGACAAAAAAATTATTTTATCTTTAGTTTACATCTCAGGGAAGGATAATGACAGGTGAGGCTGTAGTGTGCATCTTTTTTTCACATCATGTTGTGCTATAAACAGGCTTGCATTAGTCGAGACATTATGCACTAAACGCTTGCTTTGATTTATTTATATAAAACCCACCTTTATAAACTGTCAGTGTACACAATGGTCTCCAGGCTCATGACATTCTGGACAATTTCTGGCGTCCTGAATATTTTAACAATTTAGAAAAGATGAATCATCGTCTGCCCAACTGAGATTTCACCGTGTGGAGATAAAGGTTAGAACCATGATTTGTCTGTGGTATCAGAGCATATAGCAGCACTGGTGTTATTTTTCTTTTAAAATCTGATAGGGTTTGGACCCAGAAATGGTAATGGATGACATAGCATCTGGAGTTCTTGTGTATTTGATTTTCTATTACAAATGGCACAGGTTTATATGATAGACATTGTGCTGCAAATTTAGCATCAAACACAAGAACACTGATTTATATCATTTTAAAAAACACATCTTGGGAAGAATGTATGAATTGTAATTGGATTCATAAGAGCCTTCATAATTATATAATGTTTTGAGCATTTTTCAAAAGTTCACACTTATTATGCTCGACTATGATAGCAGGTTAGGCCAGCCTGATCTCACGAAGAAAGCGTAAGTATTTTACGTTTTGTCAGTTTAGTGGCTAATTTGCATGAATTCGTACGTTCAGTCGTACGAAAATGTAAGATTTTAAAAGGAAGCCGTGGCATCCAACCCCACCCCTAACCCCAACCAAATCGTACTAAATTGTACGAATAAGGTTCATACGAATTAGCCACTAAATCAAAATGAATTTCCATGAGATTGCGATGGGTTTGGCATGCTGTCCTAGGAGAGAACCCTGAGCACGGAGATAGATGAGCCCAAGGTTCCCGCCTGTTCAATGAGCATTAGGAGGGATAGGAGATCACATATTTCTTGAGAGCTCCCAGTGCTATTGTTTGACTAATTGGTGGTTCTGATTGATTCAGTATAAATGTGTTAAGTGCTTGTGACTGTTGTTACAATTTGCTTATGTACATATTTTTAGACTGTGGGAGGAAACCAGAGTACCTGGGGACAACCCACGCAAACACGAGGAGAACATGCAAACTCAGTGCAGAGAGTGCCGACTAGCTCAATTAGAACTTGAACCTTTGGCCCTCCCGCTGAGAGGCAGCAGCACCAGCCTCTGAGCCGCCGTGTCACCCGATCATGGAATTGAGGGAAAGGATGAGGGTGGGGCTCCAAAGACGAAGATAGGGAATGAAGTTTAAGCAGGATATTTATAGTAGTTTAAGAATGATCTGATAGGCTAGCTAATGATTAGCAATAAGGATCAGCTGTAGTTGATCATATCAAATGCTCCTCTCAAAATAGTTAGTGAAACTTCACTTCATAATGAAGCTAATTGAATCCTATGTGTTCACAAAGAACACTATGTATTATAGGCCCCGATTTTACCTCAGCATTGCACATTTTAACTCCATGTTTCTACTGAAATCCCTGAATTAAAGTATATTGTGATCTTAATAATGCATATAAGGTTCTTTCCACTTTCCCTGATAATTTTATGAGCTAAAAGACTGAAAAACATCCCTTTTATTGATTATCTCACACTGTCATTCATTATCACAAAGTCTATATTTTGATCACACTTTTGATGGTTCGTTTTAGTTGTATTTAAGTTACATTGCATCTACATGGCAACCCAATCTCATTAGATTATACATAGACTGTAAGGTTAGGGTTGGGGTTAGGGTTAGTGTAAGTTGACATGTATTTGCAAAGTTTCTTAGTAAATGTTTGTTGAAGGAGCAGTATCAACAGATATTAAGCAAACGGTCAACTAATACTCTAATGGACCATCAAAATAAAGTGTTACCGATATTTTTTTTAGCAATTTTTTATTGAATTTTTGAAAATGCAACAATTATAAAGCAATCAAACCTGCAACCTTCTTTAGATATGCCAATTTTAAAAAGCATTATGTAATCTGCCACAGAGCTTCTGATGTAACAGTATTAAGTAATGCATGCCTATACATTAAATGTCATGTCCCGAGAAAGATTACAGAAGATGTTCAATAATTGATGGCTCTGAGGGTTGAAATGACCTTGTCTTACTGTAAACATTGGTGAGTCAGCAGCACTGTAAGCTGTTCGTTTTAAAAACCTTTTACTATGTCCTACATTTAATTCAGGTCTGGTTTCTTATAAGAAAAACTCTGGGATGGGTTTGTATAATTGAAACTATGTAAAGACCAGCGCTGGCCATTAAATGAGAGCTGGCAGGTTGTCGATGTACTTTTTAGAGACGTAGGTTAAAGGGTCTGATGAGTCCAGCAGGGGGTGGATCTATGAACCTGCTGAAGGGGCTCAAATGACAAGTATTGTACAACCAGGAGAAAAAAAGGAGACAAGATTAAGTAACAGAGACCCCACATGTGGAGTGTTGCGCAGATATTTAAAAAGTGTATTGAGTGAAAAAATAATAAATTATATAATATATATATATATATATATATATATATATATATATATATATTGTAAAAATGGCTGTGCCTCATTAGTGCGATTCTAACCTCTGTCTCTTGTCCTTTATGACGAGGCACCCACCACCAGACCACTTTACCTGAGCCAACCTGAGTCCAGGATCCGTGACTGTGCAATCTCCCCAGCAAAAAACGGATTTTCAGGTTTAGTGTAGCGGAACATGTAGACAGATGCTGAAGTTTGCGGTGAATAGTTCATGGACCGTTTTTATCACTGTTTGTCATCTGTTGCCACAAGTGTTGTGCGCACTGCGCCACTGAGACATCAATATACATTATCATCAATTTTAAAAACAATAACTCTACTTAGTATTTTTCGTGTGTGCAATCTCATTTTTTATATTCTTTAATATATATATTTTTCTTCCCTTTTTTTTTCGGCTTAGTGGTTCATTCCGCTGTTGCGACCCCTTATAAAACAGGGAATAATTTACGTAGTTTCTATTTAATATACACTAGTTGAAAGTTTGGGGTCAGTGGGATTTTTAAATGTTTTAAAATAAGCTTATCCTGCTCACCAAGCCTGCATTTATGTAATCAAAAATACAGAACAAAAGGTAAATTTGTAAAATGTTGTTGCATGTTGTTTAAAAGTAGTTTATAATTTAATTTAATCATTTATTCCAGTGATTTTAAATATGAATTTTCAGCTTGATTACTCCAGTCTTCAAAGTCGCAAGATCCTTTAGAAATCACTCTAATATTAATTATTATTATCATTATAATCATCATCATCATCATCATCATCATCATTATTATTATTATTATTATTATTATAAATGAAAATAGTACTAAAAGCAATAATGACTGGAGTAATAATTTAATTTGAAACTACAAACAATAAGAAAATGGTTATTTAAAATTGTAATAAATATTAAAAAATGAAAAACATTTATTTACATTTAATAAATGCTGCCTTGATGAACATAATAATCTTCTTTAAAAAATAAAATAAAAAAACATGAAAAAAAAAAAAAAACCTTTTGACCCCAAACTTTTGGCCGGTATAAAACTGTATATTTAAACTACAGTATCACTCACTCAACTTTCCTTTGACTTAGTGGCTCATTCCACTGTGGCGAGCACTGATAAAACATGGAATAATAATTTACACATTTTCTACTTAATATATATTTGATTAAAATAAATTCAATTACTTTATCAAATCAATCCTGTTGAGCTGAAAAAAAAAACAGTCAAAAAAAAAATACGCTCAGAATAATTCTGTAAAACAATAAATACTTTTGTAAAAGAATCTGTTAATTACACCATTTTAAACAAGTAACCTTTACATTTTTATTTCACTTTATTAGCAAGGCCAGACTGCAACTAAAACCTGTTTTGCATTTTTAACATTCCGACAACCACCCTATAATAACACAGGAAATGTCAATTTGTTCTTTTTATGTACTTATACAAAGTTTCCCCTACTTTCCCCTAACAGTGCATGAAATATAAAACCATAAAACTGTTAGTTTTCCTCCACACACAGTAAGAGAACAATTTTAGCGTTTCTCCAGTCTGTGCAAACAGTTCATGTTTAATAAATGCAATGAATACCAATGCCAGTGTAAGTGCTTCACAACTAAAAACAAACCTTATTAAAAAAAGAACACGTTTGTGCTGCTAAAATGAGAAACGAAAATTTAGCCCCCGTGTGAATAACCACGCACTCATTCATATCCTCAAGATGAGCTTCAAGCACATGCGTGTGTTTATCTATGATTATGTGGCATGGCAGAACATGAAAGCATCATCTGCCTGTGCGTGTGCATGCAGGTTTGAGTGCTCGTTGACAGTTTGTCAGTAATGGATCATTAATGAAAGTGCAGCTGAGGAGTCACTGGACGCCTGAGGGAATGCTGGGAATAAACCACCAGTGACGCACTTTCTTGCACATCACAAAGACATGGGGGGTGCGGTTGGGGGGAGGGGTGTGTGTGTGTGGGGGGGTTGTTGGTGTATGTGGGAGGCTGGAAAGATGTGAATGAGAAAGAGAGGTATAGAGAGAAATGTCAAAAATAGAGGAATGTTGTTGTTAGGAGCAATGTGAAAGGGAATGGATAGAGAGAGAGAGAGACATGGCCAGAGGTTTCTTTCTCTCCGGAGCATGAAGAACACTCAGATAGGATCAATTATTGACCAGACATCAGGCTTTTAGCTGTCAGATGCAAACGTTGCACTCTAAAAGACAGAGAGCGCATACAGGCAAGGAGAATGGGAAAGAGGGATCAGTCATCTTGTGCTGTTTTCTTCCATAAGTGGATGAGGAATGGATAATTAGGCTAATTTCATAGAGTTCAGCACAGGGCATTTTTCCTCCGTTGACATCTCCATGACACACGCACAAACAGTTTCCAGTCTAAACAAGTACATGCAATACACAGGGCTGGATCTCTGTTTTTACTCCAGTGAATATAATGGCTATTGGATTAGATTTAAATCAAACCAGTTTAGCCAGTTTTTATAAAGATATATATCCATGAGATTTCCAAAATAAAGTACTTTTTTGTTGCTTACGTGACTTCATGATTTACATGATTTATAGTTTGGAAATACTGTGCCTTCATATTTACTGGCATTCATTCATAATGGATTGCAAAAATACAACAATAATATTTCAAATCTAGAAGTCTTAGTCTTTGCCATTGTAATGTCAATGTTTGCTTGAAGCATGAAATATTTATCATATGCCGGAGATTTGAAATGAATATGTCAATAATTGAACAATACATTTGCATGTTCACAAGCCTCTGCGAGTCAATTTTGGTAGTTTTTTTTTTTTTTGTGATCTAAAACAAGTCAGATTACATTGCCTAAATGTAAATAAATAAATTTACAGACAGACAGAATCTAAAAAAGTGATTTTTTTGGGAAAAAATAACAACTGTTTATGTAAGAGTGCAAATTATGCATTTGTTTATATTGCAAAACATCAATATTAACACAAAGAAGGTTTATACAGATTCCAAAGGCAGATTCTGATAAGATCAGGGAATGCTTATTATGTGTGGACTTTGGAAGTTTTATGATATGCTCACATGTTGATCGGTCAGTTTGTATGTCTCAGTATTTGGGCTTTGGTTACATACTCAAAAAGATACAAAATAGGTGGTAGATTTTGCTCTTCCTCTTTTCATGCTCTGTGCTTTTGCTGCTCTTCTCCTCTCCTGCTCTGAAGTCCATCTTCTCTGGCTCTATTAGGTACAATTTTAAAATTTTTGAAAACATTTTATAGTTATTTTGTACTAATTCAGTTGTAACCATAGCAAATTAATAATATCAAGTGAAGTTTATTTATAAACTAATTTCGAGAGGATCCCGTGCGTGCTTATGATTGCACGCGGTTGGTCCCGCAATATACAAGTTATGATTCACCAATCAGACGATCCCTAAGCCACTATAAATACTCTTTAGTTTCATATAACAACCATCTTTCTTTTGACGAATCCCCCCTTCTACCCCTACTCCTCGTCCTTTCCTAGATGGGTGGCACGGTGGCCCAGTGGTTAGCACTGTTGCAAACATCATCCTTACATCCTTACATCACCAAGCGAACCTTTGTATAGAAACATCAGTTTTAGGAGTGAGCGCAGGCTTTGTATTTTTCTGTTTGGTTAAGTTTAGAGTAGGTAATTTAGGCCAAAGACTTGCTTTCGATTATTTTGTTTTCACTCAGGTGAAAGGGTTATACGAAGTTAGTTTGATTTTTGTTTTTATTTTATTTTTTTTTTTTTCAGTGCCACTTTCGTCCTCTTCCCTTGCAGGGTTTATTGTTTTTGGATTATTTTGTTATTATTCATTGTTTATAATTTACCTTTTGTGGTTATTTGTTGTTATCTTTATTCTTCTTCCTTATTGTTACTATTTTCTGATTATCTTTGATTTTTGTATAATAAATTATTCTCTTTATGGCAGTATTTTGGTTGATACATGGCTCTCCTTCTCCCATATTACACAAGTCCCTAGTCTAACATCAAGAAGTTGTAACATTTGTTACCATCTTACCAAGCCATCTGACATTTTTGTCCAGAGTTAACACATTCTCCCTGTGCTCACGTGGGTTTCCTCCCAGCGTCCAAAAACACCCAACTTAAGTTAATTGACTAATTCAAATCGGCACCATAGACATGCTCCTAGAAAGTAGCTATCTCTTAAGAGCAATCACTCTCTGTTCATTAGCTACTACAGCAGGGGAGTTCTCGAGATCTACATGAGCCCAAACACGGCTCTGGCCAATGGCAAACAAGCTTTATAATCAATCATTAGCTAAGTGTGAACTTTTGAATTCATTGAATTTGTAAATGGCGCTTTTCTGGACACCCAAGGTCGCTTTAAAACAAGCATCAACAGCCATACCAAAACCAATTAAAACAATTATTAAAATGTTGCCAAACTAAATTTTAAATACATTTAAAGAGTTGCAGGTACAAACACATCGCGAGTATAAATAAATTGATAAAAGATAGTCAAAAGAAAGCCTGCTTAAAAAGATGGGTCTTGAGACAAGATTTAAAAGTATGAAGACTATCACTGCTCCTTAGGTCAAGGGGAAGTGAGTTCTATAGCCGAGGAACAGGGACAAAAAGTTGGCGAGAAAGGGTATAAATATGAAGAAGTTCGATGAGATATTGAGGAGCAAGTTTATGAAATGCCTAGAAAGTGAGAAGTAATATTTTTAAATTCAAATATTTTTATGAAATCATTTCATTTTCATGTATTCTGTGATTTACTTTTGATTTAGCATTAACACCCTTATTGCTCCATATTGCAATACAATACAATCACATAATAGCAATGTCCTTCCACATTTTTAGCATTATAACTGCCTTTATTTCTGTTTTTGGTATGAGGTTGCAGAAGGACGATTTGAATGTTCATTCTTTCACCATCATACTGATAACTTTTTAGTTATTTAACAAAACTACAGTTCAAACAACGCTTCTTAGGAACTACATTCCAGTGAGTTTGAACATTTTCTCTTGTGTTGTCTTGGAGGGTTTAAGTGTCCTATTGCTGCCTATTACTCAGAAAATAAATAAATAAAAAAACAGTTTAGTGGCTAATTTGTATGAGTTAGACTTCAGTCTTACATAAATGTTAGTTTTTTTTAAAAGGAGGCATGACACCAAATTCCGTCCCTAAACCCAACCATCATTGGGGGATAAGGAAATCATACTAAATTGTATGAATGATATTGTACACATTCATACCAGTTAGCAACTGAATCAAAAAGCTATGAATTGCTGTGATATAGCATTGCGTATTCACAACATTTATCTACTGGGGTGCTGCAGGGTTCATTTCCTGGACCACTTTTTTATCCATGTACATGGTAACACAGGATCTTTTGTTCAGAACCTTGTTTATTAAAACACTATCTGTATGCTGACGAGACTCAACTCTAGCTTTCATGTCAGTCTGAATGTCTAAATGTAGCTGTATCTCAGAAGATCTGACAGTCCTTTCTTGTTGAATGAAGGAATATCATCTTCAACTCAGCCTTGCCCTGTTGATCTCACAACTGCTTATGCTTTCAGGCAATCCAGCACTTCATCATCCATAACTCGTACCAGGAACCTTGAGGTTTTGACCAATAATCAGCTGAATATTAATGTCCACACTGCTAGAACTGCCTAGTCCAGCAAATTTTACAGCATTCAGAAGATTTGCCTTGTTGTCAGAGTAAACTATACAACTCCTTTTTCTGTCCAAGCTAGACAGGAAGCTATTGGCTATCATTTGCAAATTAGTATTAGTAGGCCTTTTAGCAAACCTCTGCAATTGATTTAAAACTTAAAAATAAAAGTGATCTTAAACTGTTTCATTTGTAAGCTGCTATAGACAAAAAAAAATAAATTTAATCCTACAACATTTTTTGTGTGTTAACAACATAGTCCACTTAAAAATGCAAATTTGCTTTTAATGTATTTGCCCACTGGAACAACAGCTACTGGTACTAAAAGCATATACAGAAAAAACGAAATAATACCAATGCGTTCACTCAAAAAAACTCACTGCTGCTTGTTCAAACTATACAATTCTTGTCATTTCTTATGCCAATTTACTTGTTTTATGTTCAGTCAACTTAAATATATAAACTATTATGTTAACCAAAGCGTTTCGTGCTGGGACAAAATGAATGAATTGTGTTGGTCCAACTACCTGCTAAGGGGAATTGTAGTTCCCGGTAAGCTTTGAGTGGGACTGAATTAAGAGAGGGAAATGTTCACAATAAATATAATCTTAGGTGTTTAAATTTAATAGAAAGACTTGTTAGAGTTTAATCTTCACTTTAGTTTAAAGGTTTAAAAGATTTTCATGTAATGCTTTGAGTTTTGAAAGTACCACCTTGCCGAAGCACTCATGCTTTGGGTCTTGGCAGCTTAATTAGCAAAAATGTAGTTTGTTGCTTTGCTAAGTGAGCAACAACTGTCCTACAATTAGTTCTGAGATCATTCTCAATCAACAATATATGCAGCTCATGAAATATGCTTAAAAATGTCTAGTAGTTCATTTAGGATATAACTTTTGGAGACTTGCAACACATAATAGTTACAGTATACATGATATTATTAGACCTTTGAGTTAAAGTTAAATAAAAATACAAATGTATTTAAACACACACACACACACACACACACACACACACACACACACACACATACACACACACACACACACATACATACATACATACATACATACATACATACATACACATATATATATATATATATATATATATATATATATATATATATATATATATATATATATATATATATATATATATATATATATATATATATACTTTTTTCTGTGCTAAACAAATTTATTGGATGAAAATCCTGCTCTCAGTTAAATTAAGCTCATCCAATGAGTTATTTTTTTGAGTCTGGGATTCCATCAACATGAGTAAATTAACAGCATTTTTAGATTAACTATCCTTTTTAAGCTTGCATTTTATACCTAAAAATATTTATTGTTACATATTACATATTGTTCATGAATAAACTCGAAGATAAATAAAATTGCACAATCTCACGATATATCAACTGTGATTAATCTGATATACAGTTTTTAAAATTATATTTAAGAACATATCTGTGCACTGTTGACTCAAGACCTTTAATAGTCACTAAAAAGTGTATGCTCACACTGTAAATATTTTTATCTCAGAATGAAATGCCAAAAGTGGCAACTAGTGCCCAAGGCTTATACAACACATCTTCATCTGACTGGACTGACGTCAGTGAGCGACTCCATATCTCTTAAGCAGAGCTTAATATACTCACCCTGAGTGCCAACAATATCTCTTCCTCTTCTCCTCTATCCTTGTCCTTCCCATTCCGCTCTATTGGATTTTAAAGACCTTTTATGCAAAATCTAAATCAATCACGTAAACTACAGCTCCATCTGCCCTGAATCAAACACACTTTGTCACCACAGGACCATTAAAACATATCCGGGACCTTAAACTTTTAATATGTAACATCTATAAAAAGAGACATTAAATCTTCATCTCACGAATCTTGCACTGTCAGATCCTCTCAGCTCTAAATCATAAAAAAAAGTTGTCTGGAAGAAGGGAGAACATCTTCTTTACCAGTATCCCTGAGGGGTAAACAGGAACTATTCAAGTGCATTAATGTTTTTTATTCTCAAAATGCACTGCAGCAGCATGCCATGTGACATTGACAAACATAAACAAATATATGCAGCGAGGATATGTATAGTATTGGATGAAGTTTCAAATTCTGTTGAAACTATGCATTTACTGTGTGTTTTCATTTTAAATAAAACTTTTTTTATAATCGATATTAAAGTTCGATAGATTATTTATATATTGGTACAATATTTCTTTTAACTTGATTCAATTAAGCATTCTCATTTCTTTTTTTTTTGTATTTTGATTTCTGTTATTTTTCAAAATAAATTAAAAAATCTAATACTTTAATAAAAGTTTAATTAAATATTAATTTTTAATACTGCACATAATAATAATCTCATTTACTTGTATCCATTAATTGTTGTAATGCCTGAATCCAATTGTACACACATTTTCTTAAAAACCGCAATATTTAAACAACAATGATTTAATCTTTAGAAAATATTAAAATAAATATATACATTTATTTCCATTCTTGGTTTTATAATGCTGAGGCCTAAATTCACTTGCATTTAAATATTTGATTTAATTTAGTGTTGTTTTTTATCACTAGTAAAATGTCTAATGTAACCAACCAATCTGAAGATTATGCTCTGTAAAAAATAAAAATAAATTAATGTCCACAATTAAACTGCAAAATGTACTAAAATATCAATAAAAGTCAATTTGGTGAAAGAAAGAAAGAAACAAAAGAAAGAAAGAAAGAAAGAAAGAAAGAAAGAAAGAAAGGTTTTATTTTTATTTTAAGGATTTTATGTAGCTAAAGCTCAAATCTTTTAAAAAGGCCTCAGAAAACAAGTGAACAAGTTTCTTCCTTCATAACCCAAGAACTCCTATTTATTGTTTTATTGTTTGTTATAATGTTGTGATGTCTAAATTGACTTGTAGTATTTAAATCTCCACTCACCGGCCACTTTATTAGGTACACCTTACTGGTAATGGGTTGGACCCTATTTTGCCTTCAGAAATGCCTTAATCCTCAATCCATAGATTCAACAAGGTACTAGAAATATTCCTCAGAGATTTTGGTCCATATTGACATGATAGCATCTCGTAGATTTGTCAGCTGCACATCCATGATGTGAATCTCCCCTTTCACCACATCCTACTCCATTGGATTTTGGAGACCATTTGAGTACAGTGAACTCATTGTCATGTTCAAGAAACTAGTCTGAAATGTCAGCAACAATACTCAGGTAGGTTGTGGCATTGACATGATGCTCAATTGGTACTAATAAGCCCAAAGTGTGCAAAGAAAATACATGATACATGATCTCCTACATCATTACACCACCACAACCAGCCTGAACCGTTGATACAAGGCAGGATGGATCCATGCTTTCATTTTGTTGATGCCAAATTCTGACCCTACCATCCAAATGTTGCAGCAGAAATGGAGACTCATCAGACCAGGCAACGTTTTTCCAATCTTTTATTGTCCAATATTGGCGAGCCTGTGCGAATTGTGCCTCAGTTTCCTGTTCTTAGCTGACAGATGTGGCACCCGGTGTGGTCTTCTGCTGCTGTAGCCCATCTGCCTCAAGCTTGGACATGTTGTGAGTAAAGAGATGCTCTTCTGTATAACTCAGTTGTAACGAGTGGTTATTTGAGTTACTGTTGTCTTTTTACCAGCTCGAACCAGTCTGGCCATTCTCCTCTGACCTCTGGCATTAACAAGGCATTTGCGCCCACAGAACTGTTACTAACTGAATATTTTCTCTTTTCAGACCATTCTCTGTAAACTGTAGAAAAGGTTGAGCGTGAAAATCCCAGTAGATCACCAGTTTCTGAAATACTGCAGCAGATCATCTTGACCATGTCTACATGCCTAAAAGAGTTACATGCCTGCATGTGTTTGTCTGATTAGAAATTTGCAGGTGTACCTAATAAAGTGGCTGGTGAGTATATTTTAAAGCATTAATACTTAACAACTCTGTTAAATTGCAATTTTTTACAAAACTGAAAACAAATAGCCATTATTATTGTTACAACAGTCAATTCATGCAGGACATACAGTAAGAGAAAGTACAGTTGAAGTCTTCAATTAGCCCCCCTTTGATTTTTTTTCTTTATTTTCTGTTTTCCAAATGATGTTGAACAGAGCAAAGAAATTTTTACAGTATGCCTAATAATATTTTTTTCTTCTGGAGAAAGTCTTATTTGTTATTTCGGTTAGAATAAAAGCAGTTTTTAATAAAAATAAATAAATAAATATATATATATATATATATATATATATATATATATATATATATATATATATATATATATATATATATATATATATATATATATATATATATATATATATATATATATATATATAAATATTTGTCCCTTTAAGCAATTTTTTTTCGAATAGTCTGCAAAACAAACCATCTAGGTAACCTTATTAACCTAGTTAGGCCTTTAAACGTCACTTTAAGCTGTGTCTTGAAATATATTTAGTCAATGTTATTACTATCATCATGCCAAAAATAAAATAAATCAGTTATTAGAAATTAGTTATTAAAACTTTTATGTTTAGAAATGTGTTAAAAAAATTTTTTTTGTCTCTGTTAAACAGAAATTGGGAAAAAAATAAACAGGGTCGCTAATAATTCTGACTTCAACTGTACATTTGATATGGCACAGCACCTACAAAATATCAGTGCTAGAACTGTTCAGGAATTAAAGCATGTTAAGAGGTGCATGTCTGTAATGTTGGAGTTGTCTAGCAGCTTCCACCTGGACCATTGGGAGATAAGCAGCTGTTCTTTTTTTTCTTTACAAAGCTCTTGATAGTGATGCTTGACTGGAGATGACAAACATCCCAGAATTTCAACACTATTCAGACCTTCACATATCAAACATAGCAATACATCTGTCTAAAATGACGATCAAATTGATTTCTGTTTCTCTTATCCAGAGCGTCTTTACTATGCAGGTCACTTAGCTCGCCCTTAATCGGACACCCATCAACTGTGTACCCTGTGTGCTTTGTGTCCTGTTATCTTTTGAATGGCTTGTTTGTCAGCCAGGCAGAGGACATAAATCCTGTTGGCTGTCTGGAGCATCTGACCCCCTTTACACACCACGGCTGTGCCAAAAAATAGAGGAACACTGTGCCCTTAAAGAGGTTAGAAAACTATCAGTGCATTATAATAAGTCTGTTTGTTGCATCTCAGGAGGGCTTTTCACGGACACTGTGCTTAACCTTGGGTTACTGTTGTTCTAAACCCATTTTTAGCCACAGGGAAAAAGAACATTTCACATTTGTAATTTAATAGTGGAGTTTACACTGCTTTTCACCCAGGGTTATGAAACCCAGATCAGGATAAGCACTGGATTATAACCTTTCACACTTGAAATAATGAACCCTGCATGGGTCATTTAAACAAAATCAACTAACAAGGTAATAAGATTTACCTTGTATGACTTGTCACAATTTTCTTACATTGTAAAAAAAAAAAAAAAGGCTGGGTTCCACATAATCGATTAATGTTGGGACAACAAGAAGGAATTAATTTAACTTATTATTTTTGACACATTTAGATGGATTGAACATAAAACAATTTGTCACACAAAAGACACAATAACTGTGTTGTTTCACCTTTTTTAAATAAGTAGTTTGAACAAAGAGCAAACATAATTTCTGAGTGTCATTTATGTTAAATGTTAGCTGCTATTCATTCACTGTTAGACAGTTCTGTATTTTGCACAGTTATTTACTCGAGTAGGCTAAATTGTCCATAGTGTATGTGTGTAAATGAGTGCGTATGGATGTTTCCCAGTGATGGGTTACAGTTAGAAGGGCATTCGCTGCATAAAAAAAAAATAAATAAAATAGTTTTTACAGTAAAAACTGGATTTACCATTGCATTATGGGAAAAATCAGTGACATCAAACAACTTATACAGGAATTTGCTGTGTTTTTAAAACATGGTGTATTATACTGTATTTCCATAACGACTTCGACACCACCTTGCTGCAGTTCGATAATTGTGCACCACAGGATTTGACACATTTTGTCTGAGCAAATCTGGAGGACAACTATCAATGTGCTTGATAAACATTTTGGATTTAACAAACATTGATATGTTAAACTGGGGTAGTGTTTAATTTTACAGAAAGTTTTGTGGACGAGTATAGAACGAACATATAAAGACGGGTAATTTTTTTTTCTCTGATTTGGACTTTTGAGAAACTTTTTGAGACACTGCTATATCAGTGTTTCCTGTAAGTAACATGTAAAATGTCTAATAACACTGTATTACATATGCCAGGCCAGTAGTTGGCGCCATCACCTTACTAGGTAACAATATATGTAGTGAGGTGATAATTATATCTTTGAGGGAAGGAGTTTATGTGCTCTTTTTTCAAAGACACTAGTGCTGATGTGCATTTATATTTTTGCCATGTGTTTATCATACATCTCTGATGTGATGTTGGCTGTAATATTGAAGTAATTGCTGAGGAAGCATTCGCAAACTCTTGAGCAGTATCAACACTACTACGTACTCTACCATTCACATGCCTTTAAAATCGACACACACTGCATGTCAACATTCAGTATCTAACACATACTACACATGCCTTCATACTAAGCAGAAGATTTCTGTATTGGGTGTTTACACAGAAATGATAGCTGTGGCATTTACAAAAACTTGCACTTTGAAGAAACAAAAACTCTGTTGTCATGTAAATGAACATGCAAAATGCAGAAAAACATTGACTGAAATCATTGTTGTGTAAACGGAACCTTAGCGTGTTACATTTTATCCAGAGATGAAAACACAGTTTGGAACAACCATAACCCAAGAATAAGAAAAGACATTCAGCAAACAGTGTGAAATAATGTAGTGTTATAAAGCTCTGGCCGGATGCTGAGAAACCGACATGTGTATTGCCTCATGACATTCTTGTCCTGCTGGCCAGCACAAGTAAACCCATCTGAGGTCAGTGTTGGAGAGCATCAACACACTCCCACACATCTGCGGAGATCAAATAATCCTGCTGCACTTCATTTCAGATCACAGTATGACAGAGCTGGTAATGATTACTGAACACACTTGCACCAAAGCGTTTTTTTACTGATGTAAAGTTTCCAATTCCAGTCACTTATGCATGGTTGTTTCGTCAACTTCGGGAGTCATTTATGTCCCAGGGGATGATGTTCTTTGGAAGTAAAATATTTAAATCATTTCAAATATTTGTTATGTGGAAATCTTTGCTTACAGATATAATATTTATTATTCATGACAGTATAATATTTTGTCAGAAAAATGTTGAGTTATCCCATAATAGATGTCCCTCTAAACCTCACTTGGTCCTTTTGAAATAACTGTAATGATTTTTTGATGGTCAGGAAACATTGTTTTATTATCAATAATGTTGAAATCAGTTTTTGCTGTTTAACATATTTGTGGAAATATGATAGTTTTTTTTCTTTAGGAATGACTTAACTAATGACTAATAAATAATGACAAGTACATTTCATAAGAACTATAAACATATATCTAAAGAACATAATGCTAAATTGTACATATTTATACATAATTTTAATGACACTTTTTCAAACAACCAGACATTTTGTCAAATTAAGAAAAAATAAATACAATTAAATTTTTGGACATAATTTTTCGATAATAATAATAGACAAAATAATTATAAGTATACAATTACAATAAAATTAAATGAGTTAGAGTGTGAAAAGTAACTGTGGATTATCATTATACAAACAAAACTGGGTTTGAGTATATTTACTTCAGGCTCAAGGTTAGAAGAAACACCCTTGTATATACTCTGTGCATGTACGTACACTCATCGGACACATTATTAGGTACACTTGTCCAACTACTCATTAAGGCAAATTTCTAATCATCCAATCACATGGCAACAACTTAATGTATTAAGGCATGTAGACATGGTCAAGACGAACTGCTGCAGTTCAAACCGAACATCAGAATGGGGAAGAAAGGTGATTTAAATTACTTTGAACGTGGCATGATTGTTGATGCCACACGAGCTGGTCTGAGTATTTCAGAAACTGCTGATCTACTGGGATTTTCACAACCATCGCTAGGGTTTACAAATAATTTTCTGAATAAGAGAAAATATCCAGTGAGTGGCAGTTCTGTGGGTGCAAATGCCTTGTTGATGTCAGAGGTCAGAGGAGAATGGCCAGACTGGTTTGAGCTGATAGAAGGGCAACAGTAACTAAAATAACCACTCGTTACAACCTAG
>NC_141040.1:27945000-27982500 GCF_052040795.2 Danio rerio
AGACTGCAAAAAATAACACACACAAAAAAAGCTACAGGTGCATAAAAAAGTTGCCTGTAGTGTCTCGCCTGAATCTCCATTTTCAAGAGTCATTGATCAAAGCAGATTTAGCTTAGGTTAGTCGCCATCTTAGATTATTGACAAATCCACGTTCGTCAGATGGCTCCGTGAAGGGCAGAGAGTCCTTGACTGAAAGCCTTAGTATTCAGCTCAGTGCTCGGCTTGATATGTCTGACTCCGGCTCTCTCGTTTGATGGGAGTTTGATTGCGACAGTGGACATTTTTCAATGGCTGCCATGAGAAATGTGAATACTATTATCAACCTGCAATGATTCATTCACCTGATGTCTAATAAAACTTCGCAATCCAGATGAATCATGGCTTGCTCATGGAGGAAGCCAACCCAGCAGACTGCATGTAGTGACAGAAAGCGAGGCTTTGAGATCTGACAAACACAATCGGCCTCTAGCTAGCCATTATAACACCAACCAAGGCGAATTTAAAAGCCATTCCCACTTTCAACATTCATGAGGACAACATTAATGCTGCTATACATATGTGTTTCAATAGAAAACAAATACTTGTATGTATTGCATCTGACTAATCAGTAGATTTTTATAAAAAAAATTTGATCTTTAATGGCTGTTTTAAATCTTTATATATTCTGAATGCAACTTTTCCATAAACTATGGAGCATACTGGCTTATAGATAACATCAAGACTAGCACATTGATAATAACTCCCCAAAAACTTCACTGAGCATTGAGTATATTGATGTAAAATGCATTCCGTGAATACCAAGCTATATGAATAACTGTGTTCGTAGAGTTCGGAGCTCATATGAGTATTCTCTTTGAAATACAGTACAGGTTGTCAGTTTAATGCCAGTTTTCATCTTTTGGTTAAACTTTTTTGCCATCACATATTATAAAATGCCCTGCTAGACTCCTTTTGGACTTGACTGACAAATTCAACAATTATGGGATGGATGATTGGAGAGCTGATCGCTAAGAACACGCTTCACAAGACCCACTGCAACAAACACCATTTAACTGAATCCCAATAACAGCAAGAGATCTGATCAATAAGTGTGAAATAGAGACAGAACGCCAGCTTCAAAGCTAAAATAAATTCAAATAAATAGATAAACAAATTAATTCATTAATAAAAGAAAGAGATTGTAATAATAACAAAAAAAAGAGTAACAACATAAAAATACGAAAATAAAATCAAATTGAAGAAATTATTGGATTACGGTGGCTTAAACTATATTCATATTTGTTGCATTTGTTATTAATATACAAATAAATATCAAGGCCATATTTTTATAACTTATCCTTAACCTTATGTGAAGCATCAACAAAGAAATTCTCATGAGTGGATGCTTAAAAAAGATGCCTATGTAAACAAACAAAATGTAACACCTTTTTACAGTGTGCTTTTGAAGAATATATGCCTTCTATGCATGTTTACATATATTTTAAAGGACCTGCTATTGTAATACCTTTAAATAATCAAAATCAGAAAGACCTTTATTGCCAGGTATGTTTGCACAAACAAGGAATTTGTTTTCTTGAGAGGAGTTTTCAGTGCAACAGAATGACAGTGACACACTGTAAAACCCAACATTATCAAATGAAATGAGTGTAGTTAACTCAAAATGTACTGAAAGTTAATTCTATTCATTTAAAAAGAGTTCTGAACTCAGTGTTGAAGCTAATGAGTTAATTTAATACCTCATTACTTCAACTTAAATGGAGTAAGTTCACAGTAACCGTATAGATTAGTTTTTGAACTTAAATGGTTTGTTGCAATCGGTTTACTCAAACAGTTGGAGTTATCTTAACTTATTGGGTTTTACAAGAGAATTAAAATATTAATAATAATGTACCAGAACTAATCAACAACAACCCTAAATCAAACAACGCCAAACTTACATCAAAACACAGAGCTTTCAGGCTACTATAAACTTTCATCTGATTGTAATTCGGTGCACTGATGTGACAGTAGATTGAGGCGCAGAAGGGTAAGTGTGTGTACAGCAGGGTCGTGTCAGCAGAACCTGCAGTATCCCGTATTATACATGGTCTGAACTCTGCTCTGGGCTCACAGACATGACTACTACTGACTCTATAATAAAAAAATATATTTGAGACTGACAGTAATACACTAAGACAAAGGCAGGACACCCATACTGCACATGCTGACAAATCATACAGCATAGATCTCAAACTTAAAGCCTGGAGGGCCACAGCTCTGCACAGTTTTGCTTCAACCCTATCAAACAAAGCTGATCCAAATAATCAAGGTGCTCAAAAGAGCCATGAACACCTTCATTAGTTTGATCAGTTGTGTTTGATCAGGGTTGGAGCAAAACTGTGCAGAGCTGTGGCCCTCCAGGCTTTGAGTTTGAGACCTATGTCATACAGACTTTCATATAAATGACTTTATAGTGACGAAATGTGCTTTTTGAAAATGATAACAATAACAACAACAACAACAACAACAACAACAACAACAACAATAATAATCTCTTAAAGGTGACGCAGTGGTGCAGAAGGTAGTGCTGTCGCCTCACAGCAAGAAGGTCGCTGGTTCGAGCTTCGGCTGGGTCAGTTGGCGTTACTGTGTGGAGTTTGTATGTTCGTCCTGTGTTTGTGTGGGTGTCCTCCAGGTGCTCCGGTTTCCCCCACAGTCCAAAGACATGTGGTACAGGTAAATTGGGTAGGCTTAATTGTTCGTAGTGTATGAGTGTGAATGAGTGTGTATGGATGTTTCCCAGAGATGGGTTGCGACTGGAAGGGCATCCACTGCGTAAAATAAGTGCGCAATAAGTTGCCGGTTCATTCCGCTGTGGCGACCCTGGATTAATAAAGGGACTAAGCCAAAAAGAAAATGAATGAATGAATGAATGAATGAATGAATAATCTCTTAAAATGATTAAAATATCCTTTGAATAACTTCAGGTACTGAGAGATTGTTTAGGGCGTTAAGTTGGCATAATTTTGCTAAATCATGCCAGGTCATCAAGAGACAAGTGTTCACTAACTTTTTAATAGTTAACTAGTCTGTGATGCTGCATTTCTCAACTGTAACTTGTAGCTTATAAGCAATAAATAACTAAATACAAAAACAAAAAGTAAATGAATGAAGAAATAAAAAAGCAGAAACATAAATGCATAGGAAAGTGAAAACTCAGAGAACCAGGAAATATTTAAAGTAAAAAAATAAGCAAACAAGAGTAAACCATAGAAAAAAATAACAGAAAAATAGAAAGTCAGCCAAATAAACAGAAGTGTGACAGTAAATAGATAAATGAGTAATTAAAGGATTAATACATACACAGAAAATTTGTAAAAGAAAAAAAAGAACTTTAGAAAAATAAATAAATATTAAATAAATGCAAATAATTGAAAAATGACCAGAAAAAGCATGTTTTTGTTCCGCATTTATCACCAGTGTCCAGTGCATCTATTCTGGTTCACAAGCCAGACCAATACCAAACCAGCAATGCTAGGGTCTAATCGAAGCAGTGAATATCTCTCTCAATATATCTTTCTCAGCCCTATCTGTTACTATAAACACTCCACATGTCCATCTACTTTCCACTCCAAGTATATTCAAACAAGACAGGGGAGTCACCCAGATGCCTGTTCTGCTCTCCAACATATATTTAAACAAAAAGCACGATATACTGCATGTTCCTTAGGAAACATAAGCAAGTGTTCTGGGCACTTTGCGCATATACACACACACTGTCATGCATTTTAACAGGTCACTTGCTTTTTAGAGTGTGTGTTTTTGGCTGGTTCTGGCTGTATTTTACTGCTATGTTGCGTCTGCTGGTGCTGGACTGGGTTAAAAAAAAAGGGGGAGATGGGCAGAGAAGAGGTTGGCTGGACCTCAGCCACTCCCCTGCTCTTCATCTGCCTGCTGTGTGTTAAAATATATCCACACACAGACACACACACGTGACTCTCCTTCCAGAGTGACCAGACATTACCTTATAGAAGAAGCAGAGGAAAGCAAACCAGAGATGTGCTCTCTCTCTCTCTCTGTGTCTCGCTCTCTCAAATCACAGCCCATCCCTTCAGTTCATCTGCACTGAAAGAACCTTACATTCATTTTTTTTTTGCCTATTGCAATGCTATTTATACTTCATATTTATCCAGTTTTCCATTTTAAAATATTAACTATTATTTAAGATTCATGCTTAAAACTCAACAAAAACTACTTGGAAATTATGAAAAATACATTTATCTTAACTAATAACATTGCTCAAAACAAAAACAAAACTAGTTCCCAAATGTGTTTTTTTTTTTAAACATTGTTTTAAAGTTGTAATTACTTTATGATTTTGTTGTACATGAATGAATTTACAAATTAATGAAAGAACAAATCAATCAATCAGTCAACAAATTAATTAATAAACAAATTATTCACATTTGTTTTAATTCATTTTTTACTAATAGCGTTTTCTTTTCTAAGATGTGCTGTTAGATCTATCCACAAAACCATCAACTAGTGTTTGCAAAACAGTTTTTTTTTAAATAAGACTCGTCGCTACAGCAGAATGAACCACTAATTAATCTGGAATAGGTTTTACTGAATTCCCTGCTCTGAACCTAGCCATAAGTGTGCAATAAATCATGTAACATACTCACACAATACAGCCGATTTGTTTTTTGTTTTTGTCTAATTTCACATGACTTTGGAATGACAATATGTCCCAATAAATAATAAATAAAAGACTTCTACTGTTTTAAAAATGTAATAAATCTATTTCTTTTTAACTTTTTATTCATTTTTTTATTTTATTCAGATGAAAAAAAAGTCATTTCTCAGCATGTCCCCCTCTTTCTGTCAATGGGGCGTCTCTGTATACACAGACTCCCATGACTCAACATCTCTAGCGGTGTGAATCCAGCCACTGCTCTGCTCTGTTTGTCCCAGGAGGAAGAGGGAAAGGGAAAGAGAGGGGCTTCTGGAGCTGTGCCCCGAGCTGGCTCAAATTTCCCACTTGTCAAGCCTGATGGATTTGGCTAAAAATAAAAGAAAGTGGAGGCCCATGACGGCCGGATGAATGAATGAATGAATGAATGAACTCTGCTGCAGCTTTAACCCCCCCAAACAAATCCCCAAAAAAACAGTCCCTGATAACCCGCGACGGCAAACCCAGACCTTCCTCCCTCGCTTTCCAACAAAGATGTGATGATGCCAAGAGAAGTGCATTCCTGAAACAAACGTGCCTCTTTTCCCAAAGTCCAGACAGTGAGAAGCAGCAGAGAGACACAAAAGAGACACTAAACACATAGCAAATGCAGGAAGAGACTGGGGATTCCGTCGCTTTTATTCATTCAACTCCCTTTGAGCTGCATGAACTGACACTTCACAATAGAAAAAATACTGCATAATGTGTACACAAGAGGATCGGGGCAAGTTGTCACCCAAGCATCAAAAGTCAAATTCAATTCTATTATATGTAAGACATATATGTGTGTGTGTGTGTGTGTGTGTGTGTGTGTGTGTGTGTGTGTGTGTGTGTGTGTGTGTGTGTGTGTGTGTGTGTGTGTGTGTGTATGTATATATATATATATATATATATATATATATATATATATATATATAAATTAAATAAATAAATAATTAAATAAATAATAAAAACTTCTACAGGGTTTATGCAGGTTTTGCCAAGACAAATTTAAGACATTTTTAAGACAATCAACAATCAAGAATGACATTTTCAGACTATATGGCTAAACGCTAATTTCAACATAACTTAAAAAAAAAAACTCAACTAAATGCACAGCACTTAAACTAAGTGTACTATTATAATATTAGTTGTAAATAGAGTTTATGAGATGAAATGTGTTGCTGGTGATTATTTTGATTTTAAAATGCAAGACAATTGAAGTTTTTTTTTGTAATTTTATTTTACATTTTTTATTGGTTATTAACAAGACCATACATAGTAGTATACAATACAACCTAAGAAAACTTAGAAAGTTCCCCTCAAAATAAAATAAATAAAATGTATGAATTTTAAACAAATATATCTTCTGAGAAAAAAAAGACAAATAAAATTAAAAAATAATAATTGAGCAAGTTTACAATAAAAGAGTAAAAAAAAATTAAAAGGTTGCGTTAAGGAGTCAATATTTTATTTTAAGACCCCGCAGATACCCTGTTCAATAATATATAAACAAAACAACTTTATTTCAAAACTCATTAAACCTTACACCTAACATTTAATAATAATAATAATAATAACAGTATTTAATATATTCATTATAAATATAAATTATTAAAATATGAATCAAATATAAACATTATTATTATTACTAATAACAATATTCATTAATATTAGAATATCAGTAATCCACTATAATAATAATTATTATTATTACAGTAACAATAATAATGATAATTATAATTATTAATATTTAATTAATAACTGTTGTACCCCATATGTGACAGTTCAACATCTATTACAACAATAATGATGCAAATATTAAATAACTTTGTGCAAAAATCAGCCTTAAAGTAAAGCTAACCTCTCACACGAACAGGTTGAGAAAGGCTACACTACTGGAAAAATGATGCTGTGCAAATAATTTAGGCCATTCCCAGACACCAAAGGGAAGGAAAGGGACACTTGCAAAGGAAAGCAAATAAAGAGAGGAAGGCTTCAGTGTGACCTTTGCCAGGGCAGACATTTCTCTAGTCAACTCTTTAGTGCACATCCTCCAATGTCATCCCAAAAAGCATCTGCTCATAGCCTCGCAGGCATGAGCAAAACATTCCCCAGATATTTACCATATGTTTAGCCAACTTCAAAGTACTACAAGGGTACAGCACTGTGCCAACTGTGACTACAGCTGTGGTAAACGCCCATACTGCAACTCACAGAGGTAATATCTAAAACACTGACCAGCAACAAACCAGTTAACAGCTACTAACCAACCAATAGAGGCCAATAGAAATGCTGTCAAGGCTATTATTTCATTATAGGCATCAGGTTATTTTGTTTTTTTTACTTTTAGCTTTGTAACATTTTTTGATTAAAACATTATAATCATCTGCTTCATATAAACTCAAATTATAGGTATTGTCTTCAATATACATCCAAAAATATATATAATAAAAAATCTGGACAGCTAATTTTCGGGAAGCTAATTAGACAAAATCAGTACCTGGTTTCACCTGGCCTAAACGGTTACCCAAGAGTATCCTGAAATACCTTCCTTCACCTAATCTCGTGTCAGGGAGGTGATACATGATACAGCAGGGTTAAAAATAGCCTTCCTCTCTCTCGTTCTACATGACCTTTCACTTGGTGCTCTCCTTACCGCTCGGAGCGTTGGAGGAAGCCTCAACACGCAGCTCTTTGACACAGAGGAGACTCCTCCAATCAAAACACACCCAGAACAGGAGACGGTGTCATAGCCCAGAGTTTCTCACGGGGAAGTAAAGTGAACTCAGAGACCGGTGTCACATTTGTGCTTCATAAAAGAAGCAAAGGAAGTGACTGAAAAGAAGTTATGCAAGGCAACACCAAATGGTCATCTATGCAATGGATGTCGTCAGTCTCTCGCAAAAGTCTACCTGTCCTATTAAAATGCAGACGAAATATCAACTGACCCCTCAGGGTGTGACCGAAGAGTGGGATCATGACTGCTATATGATGAAATGTTCGGTGAAATCAATAGGCAATTTTGTGTCACTTAATCTTCGGAAATTTTTTACAGACTGTTTTCCCACATAAACGTTTCGAACGGTTGCAAATGTCGCCAAGTTCCATGACGTAAGTGCCAAAGCTCTCCTTTGAGACTCAAACGAGCACGTGTTCGGCGAAATCTCAAAATCTTTGTTTTCATTTTTATGTCGATCTAGACAGACCTCAGAAACATTACATCACTAAGAGTCCCCCCTGGCGGCATCGGGACCCTTCACTTGTGTGGTTTCATCAATCAATGCCCTTTGAGAGAAAAGAATGCACGAGAGGGAGGGAGAGACGTGAAAGCCATTTGTTTTCTTTGTTAGGCACAAGCGGAAGACTTGAATCAATAGCTCAAGCCTGTGAATCAAACTCTGGAGGTGGTCTGCTCGCAAACAAGCCGTTCTGAGTCACACGTTTTAACGAGTCATTGCTTTCGAACTTGGGAGAGAATGAGAAACACACCACTGTACCGCTCGGCCCTGATGCAGCTGTGCCGGGCATCTTAATCCATGACATTACAACATACTTAAATCACTCTTTCCTTTATGTTCTTTTTCCTCTGTTGACTGTGTTTGCTGGTTTAATGTGAAACACATAAAGTCTGAACATGAGATGTAGTACTTAAAGGGATAGCACATAAAAAAACAAAACATGTAAGTCCACCTGAAATCTAAATTTCAATGTATTTTTGCTCACATTGTTATTCTAAAAGTGGATAGTTAATCTGTGCAAGTTAATCCACAGATTTATTCGGGTTGTTTTGATAATAGACAATGAAAATCTGATCATTTGCTTCCACATTTGGCGGTCCTTCTGTTGATATCAAGCTGAGGGTTTCTGTAGCAACTGTATATCAATAACCTTAACCATGCCTAGGGTTTGCTACAACCCGCGGTTTGGTAACACGTGGCCCGTGGATTAATAATTTTTTTTACAGGTAGAATAATCCTAAATTTGTAACGATCACAGAGAAATCATCTTTCACGTCATTCAAATCACATGTATGAAAGCATTTAAGCTTTCCTGTAAAATATAATGATGAAGAAAGAAGTTGTGATATCATAAGTTGTGGCATTATTCGGGATGTGGTGGGTTTCTTATGTTATTAAAGGTGTTTTCTGTCACTACTTGTTTGGCCGGCATCAATGCATTCAGTGTAAGCTGTATGATTAATCAATAAAAGATCAGGATCTCAACACCCACGCAACATAAATAATAAATGATGGTGATTTGCATAGGTTTATCAATCCTTCAAATCGCTGCTTTCAAAATTCTAATGCAAAAATCAACCAAGAGGTTCAGTCTTTTAGTCTTTTGAGTTAGTTATGGAGTTACAAACTGGGGGAACACTTTATAGTCTAGATATAACCACTGATGTTTATGGTTAAGATTAAAATCACGTCATTTGCGTGTAACGATGCTCAAAATTGAAAGTTGTAGGCAGCAATTACATTATTTAATAAATAGGTGGTGACAACTAGACATCAAAAATATGCCACCGTATAACTCTTCAAAAATGACACATCTAGCAATGAAATATGAAGTGTTATGAGAAAATAAGTGAATTATTTATTTAATTTATTTAAAAATGAGACTAAAATAAATATGAATTGCACAAATTATAATGTTAGATGTCTAAATTTAGCGTTATCAGCAACAGTAGTAGTAACAGTGAATTTATCACACTACTGAATATTTTAAAATTAATTTTTATTCAGCTGATTATTTCTTTATTTTATTTTATTTTTTTTAAATGACAGGTTCTAAGTTCTGTTTGTTAAAACCAAAAGTGTCTTGCAGTACTGTTTTTGTAATAAATGGAAAGCCTCTCTTACCATTAGTTTACTGTTAGAGAATGACGTAAAAGAAAGCCCCATCCCCCATCAATATTCCCTTTTAGTTGGAAACATACCAACATACTGAAATAAAAGTCTCAGCAAATCTGGTTCAGGCAGAAATTAATTCTAGAATAATTTCTCAACCTCATTTCTTTATTACATTTTTAAAAATTTACTTTTGCCATTTTTTGCTTTAATGATAGATTGGTAGCTGGACAGAAAGTGAAGTTGGAGAGAGAGAAGGGAGGGAAGGTTTGAGATTCAAACTTGGGACACCTAAAGTGCAATGTGTCTATACCTTCAAAGCTATCTACACTGTCACTCACGCTCATTTCATCACTTTATTAATGTCAGTGGGGTCTAATGTTGTTTTAAACCCCATTGGCTTTGATTACAATAATTGTCCGGTCTGGAATGGCCTGAAGATGAGTAAATAATGGCAGTTGTCTCTTTTTGGGTTAAGCAGAAGAGAGATTATCACAGAGATGAGAGAGAGTGAAAAATAAAAACAAAAGCGTTGAGCGCCTGCTGCTCTCCTCTTCCACACAATCCAGTCATTCAAAGGCATTCCTGGTGCATGATGGGGGAAACTTCACCCACTCAGAGTTATAAGTGCATGCAACATGCCTCACTAAGACACGAACAATGTCCTCTTTCACTTGCTTCACCCCATGCTGCACATGCAGAAAAGCACGCTGGGAACGGGACAGATCGCTGCTTCACAGTATGCACAAGCTCTGAGTAAAAACTGAGGGTTGATACAGACTACAATCATAAATGGAGGATATACAGTAAACCTGTTGTGATTATAGATTTATCGAGACATTTCAAATGATCAATTTATTTTTTATGCCTAAGCAATAGACTGCATGTGATCTTTACTTCAGATATATAAAAATCAATCTGTATGCTTTAAAGCCAATTTGTGTTTTACATGAGGCGGTGAAATCTGAGATGACACTGTGAAATCTTATTTTCCAACATGAACACCTCAAAATCCAATCAAAGAACAGAATCAAGAACCATCAAGTTTGGCCTTGTCAGAACTTCAGACTGATGGCAGAAGGTTTAGACTGGACTATAGTATGCAATTAAATTAAATTAAATTAAATTAAATTGAATTAAATTAAATTAAATTCATCTTTATTTCTATAGTGCTTTTACAATTGTAGATTGTGTCAAAGCAGCATAACATAAGCTTATAAGCTTAATTATAGTAAATTGAAACTGTGTTAGTCCAGTTTTCAGAGTTTAAGTTCAGTTTAGTTCAGTTCAGTGTGGTTTAATTTTCACTTCTAAAAGTCCAGACACTGAAGAGCAAATCCAGTGATGCACAGCTCCACAAGTCCCAAACCCTGTAAGCTAGTGGAGGTTGTAATTTTCATTGTTCATGCACTGCTCACACTATGGTGTACAGCAACCAATCGCAATTCATAATGTCAGCATCTTATAACATGTGTTCAATAAAATGTGAATGTAAAGAGTTATCGGTACCAGACAAAATTTTCAAATGGGTACATCTGTAATTGTGTCTCCTAAACGGCATGTTTCAATACCATCGTGACATGGTGATAAATCTTTCACATAAGAAAAGCAAAAATAAAAGGCAACGTGTTCTCTGGCTGTCTCCAAAGTGTTTCTTCTTGCTCTATTTATTTAGCACTGTGACTTACATACTTCTAAGCTAACTTGCATTGTAGCCTACAACTGGATAGGTGTCAATATCGTACACTCTCCATACTTGTTTATTAGATTCTAATCTCTCTGTAGAACGTTTTATGCATCAAATGTTCAGCCAACTGCCTGTGGATGTGATGCCTGAGGCTGAGACTAAGTCCCGCCCTGCATTTTTGTTGTTTAGAAAATCCATTACACCCAGATATGTTGCAATAAAGAAAATATCTGTTTTGTCACTGTGACTTCAAACTAACTAGCAAAAAAAGCATGCAATAAAATGAATATGAAATATTTTGGATTATGCACTATTCAGTATTACTCAAAGAAACAAATTTGACCTAATGCACTTAATCCACTGAGCCTTTAAATCATCTCAAATCTTGATGGAAAATATGATGATCATCATTAATTTGTGGAATCATGTAGTGCGAGCTAAAGGCATTCTGAAACAAAAAATTTTGTTCAATCCTTTTTTAAAAAAAATATATAATTCAATGTGCAATAAGAAATGTTTGTATTAAACTAGAAAAATGCAAAACAGAAGCATTTCCACAAGTAGCCTTAGCATCTGGATCCACTTTACGTCATTTCAATAGTCAGATTACCCATGGCTGACTTTATGAACCTTGGAAGATCTGTATAAGCTCTGCTCCTCAAGCAAAAATCATGAGTTTGTGCCCTTTTAGTCTACATTACTCACTGATACCTGCTCTCAAACGTGTTACTATTTAACAGATAGTTCACCAAAAAAAACAGCAACCTGTCATCATCTCCTCACCCTTTACGTGTTCCAAACCTGTTTGACTTTCTTTCCTCAGTTAACCACAAATGGAGATATTTTGAAGAATGTTGAAAACCTGTAATCATTGACTTCCACACTGTTTGTTTTTCCTACTATGGAAGTCAGTAGTTACAGGTTTTCTGCTATTTTCTTTTGTGTTTAACAGAATAAAGGAACTCAAGAAACACTTGCGGGTGAGTATACACAGAAAGAGCCGTCACTGGGATGGTACCCTTTCGAAAGGTGCATATTTGCACTTAAAGGGTCCTTATTAATACCCCAAGGGTACATATCATTACCTAAAAAATACAAAGCGTACTTCTTGAAATTTTTAGGTGCTAATATATACCTTTAAGGTATCAATATATACACCCTTTAAGTACAAATATGTACATCACCAATATTTCTGAGAGTGTATATTGAGTAAACCTTTATTTTTGGGTGAACTATCCCTTTAAGAATGTCCAATGACAACAATTGAAAAGGCTCAGTAAGCAGCATGCTAATCTTTGAGTGAGTCTTAAGGCATCTATTATGCTTTCTAATGAAAACGTGAAACCAAATTTGTCTTAACCTACACATAAGGTGCATGTGAGAGAGTTCATTCGAGGATATTTCATAGTCATTTCAGAATGATCGACTCTTTCCCTCTCATGGCCGAAAAAAAACAACTCACTCCGTTGTATTAAAAGTTCAACTGGAACCTCTGACTGAGCTTACAGGGAAAATGGATCCTCCAATGCATCCATAATTAGATTGAACCTTTTGGCAAAGATCCGCCTACAATGAAAGTTGATTTTCTATATCGAGTTAATATTGCAGTCACTTTGCGGCTCGATATTTATTTATACGGCTCTTTTTTGCAGCACCTGGAGAGGAAACTGAAAAGGAAGCTTTATTTCCTTTGCAAAACACTTTAAAAATGGACGTACATCAAGCAGAGCATAACTTTCAGCAAATCTGTTTGGTCAAAATGGCTTCCTAACTGAAACGGAATTTTAATGAGGGTGTAGGTTATCTCATTCAACCTGCCGCCCCAAAGCACCACAAGGGGACATTTGAGGACACCTGTCAAACATTTACCCACTGCGCAATTGACCCGGTTACCTCTGTGACCGTGATCCATTATGTTTGCAGGCTGCTGGGTCTAAATCCAATTCTGACCCTCAAAACAAAATTGCAATCCCAAACCTGGAGGCACATTCAAGACGCCCATCTTTTCTGCATATGCATGAGGTGTAAAAGCAAAAGTCAAAACTCAAATTTGATCACTCACAGTGGTTTGCTCCATTGTTTGACTGCTCTGACAGGAGGTGGCAATGACAGCTCCAAGTGTTAGCATGCGCTGAGATGCTCCCGCGTGACTGTGGGATTGAGACGCATGTTGTGGTGCAGCGCCAGCAACACTTCTCGGATGGGTTTTCGGGGTCGACGGCACAGGCCTCCTCACAGAGGAGTCTCTCTCTCTCTCTGTGGATTAAGCTCCACCTCTGTCACGCTAACACACGCCCCTCCGACTTCATTGACTGTAAACCTCAGCCATACTTCCTTTCCTGTAATGAACAGTGAATTTCTTATTGTCATACATGAGAGTTTTTTTTTTAAAAAAGTCACAAGAAGAAATGAGGGTTTACATCTTATGAGGCAAATTATTTTTAAATGACTGGGCTAGACACCTGTTTTCGATCATGCTTCTTCAAAATGAGTCACGTCATGAACGTCTGGCAGAACAACAGCAGAATCGCTTCTGGAAAAAGCGATAATTCCATGTTTGTAAAGTGATCTATATCATGTGTGCTTTCAAAAATAATTCAAATGTAATTTGGAAAGGTTGGAAACTTGTTTTGAATTTCAGTGTTTATTAATGCATGACAAATGCATAAAGTTTTGCCAGCTAATGGACTTTCAATAATATTACACTGTAAAAAAAATGCTGTTTTCCACACAATTCCTTTACATGTTTGTAAAGTGATCTATATCATGTGTGCTTTCAGAAATAGTTCACATGTAGTTTAAAAAACTTGGAAAATTGTTTTAAATTTCAGTGTTTATTAATGCATGATAAAGAAATTTTTTAAAGTTCTGCCAGCTAATACACTTTCAATATAATTACATTGTAAAAAAAAATTTTCACAAAACTTCTTGATGTTGGTCCAACACAAATGGAACTTAACTTAATCATTTGTACAAATTCAAGTAGACTGAACATAAAACAATGAAGTTTTTCCCAAAAAAACTTAAAAAACAGTGATAATGCCATGTTTGTAAAGTGATCTATATCATGTGTGCTTTCAGAAATAATTCATATGTAATTTGGAAAAGTTGGAAAATCGTTTTAAATGTCAGTGTTTATTAATGCATGATAAAAAACGTTTAAAGTTCTGCCAGCTAAGACTTTTAATACTATTCTGTAAAAAAAATGTTTCCTACACAATGTTGTCCCAACACAAATTGGTTATGTTAACTTAATAATTTTTATGAATTTAAGTAGATTGAACATGAAAAAAATGAAGTTGTCCCCCAAAAAACCTTAAGAAATGTAATAATGCCATGTTTGTAAAGTGATCTTTATTATGTGTGCTTTCAGAAATAATTCATATTTGGAAAAGTTGGAAACCTGTTTTGAATTGCAGTGTTTATTAATCAATGACAAATTACTGCTAATGCACTTTCACTGATATTACACTGTAAAAATGCTGTTTTCCACACAATGTTTTCCCAACACAAATTGATTAAGTTAACTTAATCGTTTGCACGAATTTAAGTAGAGTGAATATGAAACAAATAATTGTGAATTAATTTGAACAAGCAGCAAATATTTTTTTTGAGTGTACAGCTCATCAGCCTTATGCATACACTCAAAAATTACGTTTGCTGTTTGTTCAAACTGCTTATACAAAATAAGCTGAAACACCACAATTCTTGAGGTGTTTTTTTTAGGACAACCTAATTGTTTGATGTTAAATCCACATCATTTCATAAAAATTAATATGTTAACGTAATTCCTTGGTGTTGTGTCAACATAACTCGATTGTGTGGTAGCCAGCATTTTTTAATGTACAAAAATTTAAATGAGTAAAAGTTGTGAAAAGGAGGAAAAAGGTGTAAAACTGAAGAGTTTTGAAATTGAATTATCCTCGCTTTGCATTTTATTGATCTATTTTTTGGTAATCTTTAGAATTTACCAATGGTTTTACTGCTTTTATAATGATGTTCAAGTATTGTATACAGTTTTCAGGTCACAGTTAATGATTCATTCATTAGTTAAAATATAAGGTGATTTTTTTAAACTTTAATGTAAAATAAAACCATGTACATTTCTATTGTAACATTTACAAATTTTGCAAAAGGAAATCACTAAGACCAATGAAAAAAAAATCTAATTATGCTAATACACAATTGTTTCTTTTCCAGAACAAGTTTCATGGAAAGATTTTTAAATGTTAAAAAAGCACGTAGGTATGTGTCAGACAGACTGTCTGAGAGGCTGAAATGTTACATCACCCCACATTTTTGGCTTTCTCATTTTCCATTTTTCTTGAACTTAGTAATTGCTGTAAGCATTTGCCTTTTGGCAAAGGTGGAGTCCTGCTCTACAAGATCTTTCCTGTCTGTGTCTATAAGAGATGACAAACAAACCTGACGAGTTATCTGAGGCTTCTAAGCATCTGCAAATACATGATTCACTGCACAACATCAAACTGCACAATTATGCGTTATACAAGTATTTATGAATTACAACACTGTGGAAGCCTGCACTTCTGTACCACAAACTGAACAAGAACTGCTTGGCTCTTCAAAATAGAGCTGTCACCATGATGATATACAAGACTAATTTACAAAAATCCTTTCAGTGAACATTTCTCAAGAGACATTAGTTTGAAGAACATTGTAATCTAAATAAGGAAATGAGGAATGTAAGTGTTCTTTGGAAGTTAAAGTTTTTTTAAGAATCATAAATATCAATAAAGAGCCTTCATTTATAAATGGTGCACTATAGAAAGTAAATATTTTAAAGTCTACAACAAAAAAACAAAAAATGAGGAAGACTACAAGATAAATGGCTTTTTAAGTTAAATAACAGAAAGATTCTCTTGTAAGAAAGACATTTTGAAACTGAAAATTATTATTTTTTTAATTCATCTGTTTTATTCAGAAAATTATGTATTCAGTAAATTGTGCTTTGACTCTTAAAATATATATTTAGAAGTAGCATGCTTTATCATCTATGCAAAATGCATATTTTTCAA
Source organism: Danio rerio (assembly GCF_052040795.2). Lineage (NCBI taxonomy): Eukaryota > Metazoa > Chordata > Actinopteri > Cypriniformes > Danionidae > Danio > Danio rerio. The sequence goes on from NC_141040.1 coordinate 27,961,267, forward strand.
AATTTGACTGAAATCATATATTTAACTGTCCTTACAAAAACAAATTCATTAATGCTTTTTTGTTTTTACACTTTATTTATTTATTTTCAACATGGTTTAAAATTAAATTTTAAGAGATATAAAACGCCACATTTAGAACAAACTAGAAAATAAGAGTTAAACTAAGAATTGTTCAGATTATTCCTTGCAACTAAACATTTTTATTTTGATAAATTCTGTAAATTCTTAAATTCCTAGGATTTATTTCTCCACAAGTGAATGGAGCATTTGTAAAAGTAAAAAAAAATAGATAAAAAGGTAAACAGAGATAAGCAAGGATTTTTTGTTTTTTAAAAATCTGAAATGCAAATGAGTACATTCTCTATGTACAATGAGCATTTGGTTGATAACTTTTTAGCTTTATCTTTTTGTAGAGAAAATAAAGTTTATTATTTAAAGCTTATTATTATCTATATAACCCTAAATTATTTATTACATAAACATTGGAATAATTTATGAATTTATATTATACTATTTAATCCAATTGTGATATATATAATACATCTTTAGTATATTTCTTTATAATCAACACACAACATATAATCATAATATATTATTAAAAACATTTGCATTCTTTATCTATTAAAAGTTATTTAAATAACTGTTCATACCACATTATGAACTTCTGTATACTTTAACATTTTCGAAGCTTATTAATATATAAATGTCCACAAAGTCGTATATACATCTGCATCACTACCCGTAATCCAAAACAATAATACCAGTAAAATTCTGCACAGTTTTAACTAAAAAATTAGAAACTGCAGTGCATTTTCTTTCTAGCCACTCATCAATGGAATGACTGGGTCTTGGACTCATTGACCCCTGCCACTTCAGCCTGTTGACTGTAAGTTAAGGTCACAGCTATTGACTGCAGGCATATAAATCTTTCCATACCTAACAGTGGGTGGACCAGTTTCTCTATCAGCTACCTGATAAATCCAGCCTGACTCTGACCGGCATGCAGGGAGAAATCCATTATGGATCAATGCATTCTTACCAGCTTTTTTTATTTTACCAGAGCTTTTGAGGTCTGTGGTCATGACCAATGCACTCTCTGTCAGGTTAAGAAACTATAATTGTGTCCTGCATACACCCACGTCAAGCTTCACACCTCAGGCAAGTCAATACAGCATTCCATACATCAAACACAAATATATGAACACTCGAATACCGCTTTTAAAAAAGCAAAGACTCGCAGAAGCTTCAGCTACAAAACCCCCACTTTTTTGGGGGGGTGTGTGAGCAAAATCAAGTAATTTTGTATGCTCATTTAGATGCAAATGAGCTGCTTAAAAATGACGATTTAAGCTGCGGTCATGGTGCACTTTTTGCCCCATTGACTTCCATTCATATGCAAGCGAATGCAGCAGACTGGAAGTGCAATGTATGTGTCAAGTTTTGCATGTCACTGGGTTCGAAAGTTCAAACTTGGTAAACTCTGACTGGCTATTCTGCATCACGTGTATGTGTGAGACCACAAGATTAAAACCTGCCGTCCGTTTTATCTGTCACATAATCTTGTTTAATCCCACCCTTTTCTGCAGCACTGTCCGATAAAATGTAGCATTTTCAAAACAGTGCTGTTGTATGGTGTCGTCGTTCCCTGGCTTTTTGCACACACAAGTAATGATTCTCTGTGAACCATTCAGCATTCAGCAGCGAGTCTAGCTCCACCCTATCAGTTTTTGTCAGGTAATATCATCCTTGCAATTGGCGAGTTGCATTATGGGTGTAGCCGCCATTTCGGGGGGGGGATTCGAATTCTTGATAGCTGTTCACTGGTTTGATTGTTTTCGCAAAACAAACACATGGATATACGTTCTTGCTGCATAAGGGCTGTAACAGTAAGTCCCGTGATTGAAAAGGAAACAAAATTAATCTTGGTAACAGATTTTTTATTTTTTTTCCCCTTGGAACAATGTACTGTAAAACCCAACAGTCAATTGCATCAAATGATATGAGTTTAATTAACTCAAAATTGACTGAAAGTTAATTCTACTCATTTGAAAAGAGTTTTGAACTCAGTGTTGAAGGTAGTGAGTTAATTAAATACCTCATTACTTCAGCTTAAATGGACTAAGTTCACAGTACTCGATAGTATTAGTTTTTGAACTTAAATGATTTGTTGCAATCAGTTTCCAAACGGTTTGAGTTACCTTAACTTTTTGGGTTTTACAGTGTGGATATGGACAGAAGGTGGCAGAAATAACAAAAAGGTATCGGATGGCCTGGGTTGCTGCAGTAAGACGCAAAAATATATGTTTTGCAAACATATCTCTGTGTATGCATGTGTGTTCTCATCATTTTCATAAAGGTAAGCACTTTTAATTAACTTTACAATCATTGTTTGGGCTTTAAATACTTATTTTAATTCAATGTAACACTTTAACACAACATTTTAAATCTATCTGATTTAAGCATTGTGCATATGGATGTAAGATTATAAATTTAATTGATACTGATTGTTAAAATATTGAAAAATCACGTAGGTTACACCTGACTTTAACTGTTTTTCACACCCCTTGTAAAGAAGTTGATTTCAGAGAGTCTTTTATTCTAAGTAAATAAAGGTTTTTGTTGTAAACATTCCAGGATTTTTCTACGTTTAGAGCATTTATTAAACGTTTTAAACCTCTAGATTGAAGCTTTATAAAACTGCATTTTTTTTAATCAGTTAGAAATTGTATAACTCCAAAATGGTGCCTGTGTGATGTCACACACAAAAAACACACTTGAATGACAAAGACAAATTGTGCCAGGCACCCTTACAAAAATGTCCAAAAAAAGTGAGACGGTAAACATAGTTATTTATTTTTTTTATTTTACTTTACAGAACTGCACTACTCAGTGGAAACGAGCCATTAATACACAACTAACCTTTTCTTTAAAAATTTAATTTGTCTATAATGTCCCCATGCCTCAGGGGTCTGTGGAAAAGGATATGTTCACAGATTCGTCCAACCACAAAACATTTTTAAAGTTTTTCTGGCTCAAACAGTGTAAACCTTTAGCTGTTACAACTAATAAACAGAAATAGAGGAAATGTGCAGATTAAGGGGCGATATATTATTATAAGATCACCTTCATACAGTGCTCAGCATATGTAAGTACCCCCCTCACAAATCTCTTATTTAAATTCATATGCTCTATAGGATGCTTTACAATATTATATATTGGCACATATACACTAGTTTAGTCAGTACTGAAGCCAAATCTGGAGCTAATCTAACAAAATATCTTACAATAATTGTTCAAAATTTAGCAGCCCAAATTTATATGTCAGGGAAAAAATATGAAATAACATTTAGAAAAAGAGCAAAAATTAAGAGAAGCAAAAACTATATATAAAATTTTGTTAAAAAAAAGATGTAGTTTGTAATTTTGTTTTGCAATATTTTGCATGAATTTAAATGTATTTCTGAAGAGTTTCTGTCACTAAAATATTATTTTAATACATATATCTGTTTAATGAATCTGTTTTGTTCAAATGCATTAATATACTGTATATTACCCATATTCGCTGAGAAATAGATAAAAATATTAATTTTTAAATAGGGGTGTACTCAATTCTGCTGAGCACCGTATGCCACTTTAAGTTATTGGGTTGTCCTTTTTTGCACTTTCTGAGTAGGTGAATGCAACGGGGGCACAATTATAACACTTAAAAAAATGCATAAATAATTTTCATTTTGTAGGGTTTATTTACTGCAAAATAAGTTTGCATGAGTGCGCTTGTGTATGACCTCAAAGTACTGCTTTAATATTCTCTCTGCCGTGAACTGTTGTTATCGTTTTGCCTTCAGACACCTCAAAAACATCTCAGAACAAAACAAAAAACAAAAAAAAAACAGTCTTATTCTGCAAGCCACACTGCAAGTGATCAACCAATAAGAGGTTTGTTCCAGAACCCACCGCCGGTGCACGGTGCTGATTTGGTAAAGACGAGACCGATTTACTGTACATTGGAGACAGGAAGTGGTCATGCCACCCCTGCTGCTCCCGCCCACCTCACCACCCTCCCCCTTGCCACCTGTGCGAGTCTCACAGGATGCACACACACACACACACACACGCACGCACACACACACGCACACACACACACACACACACACATACACACATACGTACACGCACACATACGCGCACGCGCACACACACACACACACACACACACACACACACACACACACACACACACACACACACACACACACACACACACCTCCAGCTGCAAGAGTAAAACCGCATATGATACTTGTTTTTATTCATTCACACCTCACTGGCCCACAAATCCTTAATTTACTCTAGAGAGCGTAACATGTTTTTTTTAGACGGTAAACTGTTGTTTTTGAGCTTACTAAGGAGATTATTGTATTGGTGTCATGATGATGACGCAAAAATAATACAATTATAATTGAATAAATGAATGAATGAGTGCAGTCTTTAACTTTTGTAGATAAAAAAGGATCTACCTAAAGAAAGAAAGAAAGAAATGGTTATCAAATGTAAATGTTTTAGGGTTTCATTAGTTAAAATGCTTACTGAAATTAGTTAATGAGCGATGATTAGGTCTATAAAATAATATTTGTATTAATAATAAAATAATAATAATGTTCATTTAATTCAAGTTTATTTGTATAGCTCTTTTCACAATAATTATTTTTTCAAAGCAGATTTACGAAATTGCATTACAACTGCATTATTGCATCACAATCAAAATCAGAAAGTTGATAGTTGTGTATAGTGTAGACATTAAAAATTCATTTAACTTAACCTATTAATAGCGGTTACTATTAAACAACTATTTTAAAGAGACAGAAAAAGGTGTAACAAAAAACATATTTATATTTTTAAACAAATTATCCAAATGATCCATAATCATTTAAAATTATTATTTTAGATACAAAGCTACAATTATAACAAACAATCTAGAACAAGTTTTATGAATGTGAAAACGTGACTGTTTTAATTCTTAGAAAGTATTGCATTGTATAAGTGTTGTATAATTTATTGTTAAAAATAATTTATTTATATTTTGAAAAAATGGTAAAAAGAAAAAGTATAACAAATGTACAATATTTTCGTTGCTGTTTTTAAAGTAATTAATAATTATTTTGAACTTTTAATAGTAAGGCTAATACTAGTACTACTAAATTACATTCAAGTCATATTTGTGCACAACTGTGTGCAATAATTAACATAATCTTTATTAACAAATAAGAAATAAAAATTGCATTTAATTTTGCATGATTTAGTGCTGCATAATCTCTCTTGCTCTCTAATCCTAGGCACATTGTTATTATTAGTCAGTACTTAAAACACAACTACACTGTAACATAATGCAATAATGAGTAACCAATAATTTACTTAACAAGAAAAACACATTTGAATCAACCAAGAAATTAATCAATAAATATGAATTACTTTGAGATAAATGTTGTAATAAAATTTTTTTTACAAAGAATAACTCTTCAGGTTGAACTTCACCAGTTAGTGATCCTTGACTTATTTAGGTAAAAAAAAACTGTCATTAAAACTAGCTACAAAAGACTGATCTCCCATACAAATCATTTTTTAAACTTCCACTTCTAATGTTAATTTGCAAATTTAACAAACTTAAATTCCAAATACGTAAATATTTTTAGACAAAATCTGAAATGAACATTATATAAAAACCTCCAAAAACAGTGACGAAAGCAGTGAGTAACAATGAAAGGTTAATCCATCCACCACTCCTCTAGAGTGTTAGACACCGCTGACTTGTTTGCTCTGACCTCTGCTGAAAGATGATTATTTATTCATGATTATTCATACAAGCATTCATCATCCACAGATGTTTCCAATAGACTGTGGTGTAAAACAGCCTCCACGTGCACAATGGGACGGTTTTGTTCTTCATTCTGAAATGCAGAGCAATACAAATAAATCTGTCCAGGAGGAATTATGACCTTTGCCAGATCTAGCGTTCTCTCCAAATGCACTGTGCCAGCTGAGTCGCTCTGGCAGACGGAAAACAAGTGGCCATGCAGAGGTCACCAAACTTCCCATTTCCTGTCTCTCCATAAAGCAATGATCTCACCCACTTAACAGGAATCCGCTGATTGTTTGAAATACCTTCCACTTTTGTGGACACAAGTCACTTTTTCCCCATCTAAAAAAAAGGAGGGCGAGAAATAGTAGAAGGGGAAAGAATGACCTTGGCAGGAGGTTTAGTATCTAGTTCGTTCAGGCTCTCGGCCGACATTGTTTTAAATTACTGCTGTCCCATATGGAGTAATGGATAAAAACAGTGAGAGAGAAGAGGTCAAAAACATCCACATTTTTCTGCAAGTTATGGTTGGCTGCGAATCTGAGGAATCTGAAAATGAAGTTGCCAAGGTACAGGAACTGTCTCTTGTTTTTTCAATCCACCTCAAAAGCATTTCTCTGACGAAGAGTGTGAAGCGGAGGTTTTGACAGCATAGCTGTGGTATGTTCACCTGGGATAAGCCTCGACAGAGCATTCAATGACGCACTTATGAGCAAAGAAAAAACTTCTACACTTAATAATCTGAATTCTACTGGCACAGATAGTTAGGCATAATTGCCAACTTGTAAGGTGCATTACTAGAATAGGATGATGGTAAACACAGAAGCAAAAAAGGGTCAAAAAAGGGAATTTGTCTCTTTTTGACAAAAACGCGTCTGACTGATTAAATGTGCTAACATGGGCATAAAGTTGATTAAACCTTATGGGCTCAGATGGGAAACTATTTTCATTTTTGATTTGATCACATAAATGTTTCACTGGGCTCTAAGCATAAGTCTGAAAAGTACAACAACGCAGAATGTCACAGTTGATTTATTAAGCAATTAATTAAAATTTCATTGGAGAACTAAAAATGTGAAAATAATATGCAAGCTGCAAAATTGTATCATGTATAAAGTTTGTGCTTAAAGTTTTTGGCTTAGTCCCTTTATTAATCAGGGGTCGCCACAGTGGAATGAACCGCCAACTTATGCAGCATATGTTTTATGCAGCGGATGCCCTTCCAGCAGCAACCCATCACTGGGAAACATCCATACACACTCATTCACACACATACACTACGGTCAATTTAGCTTATTCAATTCACCTATACCACATGTCTTTAGACTTGTAGGGGAAACCGGAGCACCCACGCCAACACGGAGAGAACATGCAAACTCCATACAGAAATGCCGACTGACCTAGCCGAGGCTCGAACCAGCGACCTTCTTGCTTTGTGGCGATCGTGCTACCCACTGCGCCACCATGAAGCTGCTTGTGAATAAAGTAACGACTTTAATTAGTAGGACAAGTTTTTTCAATTATTAAAATCATTTTTTAACAAGGGGCTGCACATTGGCACAGTGGGTAGCATGATCGCCTCACAGCAAGGAGATCACTGGTTCGAGTCCCAGCTGGGTCCGTTGGCATTTCTGTGTGGAATTGGCAGGTTCTCCCTGTGTTCGTGTGGGTTTTCTCCGAGTGCTCCAGTTTCCCCCACAGTCCAAAGACATGTGCTATTGGTGAATTGAATAAGCTAAATTGACCGTAGTGTGTGAGTGTGAATGAAGTGTGTATGGATGTTTCCCATGGGTTACAGTTAGAGGGGCATCCACTGCCCAAAACATATGCTGGATAAGTTGGCGTTTCATTGCGCTGTGGTGACCCCAGATTAATAAAGGGACTAAGTTAAAAAGAAAATGAATGAATGAACTTTTTAACAAATTAAAAAAAAATATAGAATCCAAATAAATAAATAAAAGCAGAAAAAAAATTAATTTAGGAAAAAAACTAAAACAGATTCCTCATAGCTTTATAGAGTAATGTTGGAGTAGGAAATTCAGCATGCAACATTTATAGAAACATTCACATTTCTCCTAGAATGCTCTATTTTTATATATATGCTAAAATATGCAGGAAAGCATTCAACATCATGAATCCTGACAGATGGAGGAAAGATGAAAAAACAAAAAAAAAAAACTAAACTAACAAACACATTTTCCAGCCTGGGTGGAACGAGTGTGTGTTAGTGTGTGTTAGTGTGTGTGTGTGTGTGTGTGTGTGTATGCACATGTGCTTTTTCTAAGTTTTATGGTACAGTGTGTAGGTTATATTTAGACCAAGCATCAATATTGACACGGCACACTGCATATATGACTCATCCGTACCGACACAAAACCAGTGACACCCCTGCCCTCCCGCGCAGCTTTCCTTCATCTTATTGTGGTGTGAAACCATGTTCACTTCTTTGTGTGTGTTTCAGTTAAAGTGCTTCCACATGATGTATATGTGAATGTCTATATATGATTGCATATATGTGTGTGTGTATAATTGCCTGAGGCTCTGCCTGGCCCACATTCACTTGGAGTGGCTGTTTGCAGGCGGTAAAGACACTCCTGCCTGCTTTACTCAGGTCACTGATTGCCTGTTTGTCGTTTCTGGAGAGAGCAATGGTGAAGTACTCTCAGCTTAAGGCTTCAGAGCAGCCGAGCATTGATAAGGTGGCCTGGAGATTTCTGCAGACAGCAGCACATCAGCACATGAATAATGCTCAGCGTTTAAGAGTGTGAGAAAGAGAGGGAGAGATGCACACAGAGATTCAGTGACAAGCCAATTGCTGTGTACTGTTCACTGCATACTGGCCAGAGGATATGTGGAGAGGTTAACTGTGCTTGACTATGTTAGCTCATTGGAAATGAAATGCAATGCTAAACATGAAGTAAAAATTATAGTGGGCGCCACTGCTTTCAGTTGAGCTCTAAATCAGCATTTCACATTATTTTATATGACACCAAATACTGGAGTAACATTTTTTTAAAATATTAAAAAAAGTACTCATAAATTGCAATAATATCTCCACAATGTTAATAGTTATACTATATTTATTTATTATATATTGGATATTATTATTGTTGTTTTTAAAAGTAGTTTAGCATATCGTTTAACTTTCAACAGTTACACTACCGGTCAAAAGTTTGGGGTCATTAGGGTTTTTAAACGTTTTAATATAAACATATCCTGCTCACCAAGGCTGCATTTATTTAATTAAAACTATAGTATGAATTGTAAAAAAGTATTGCACTACAAAATAATTGTTCAAATGTAGTTTATGATTTAATTTATTCAGTTATTCCCGTGATTAGATGATTTTTTTTTTTGCTTTAGAGTTACTTCAGTCTCCAGTGACATGATCCTTCAAAAATCACTCTAATATTAATACATTTTATTAAAATTTATTAATAATATTAATTATTATTATTATTCATTCATTCTTTTTTTTTGCGGCTTATTAATCTGGGGTCACCACAGCGGAATGAACCGCCAACTTATCCAGCATTTGTTTTATGCAGCGGATGCCCTTCCAACCACAATCCATCACTGGGAAACAAACACACATACACTATAGACAATTTAGCTTTCCCAATTCACCTATAGCACATGATTTTTGGAATTGTTAACAAAGTTTCTATGTTTTGTGGCATGAGACGATAACAGTTTTTAAGGTATACCATGATTTGGGAAATCAAGGTTTTAAAACCACCAAAATTTTCTGTTATACCGCTCCTATGGTATATGTCTTTTTTTTAAGAGGACAACGGTATCTTTAGCTGAAAAGACATCCAAATATGACATTTTAAATTGTAAATAAATCTGTGGCTTTGAGACTAATGAAGACAGCAGAAGTCAAAGATTTTACTTTTTTTTACCCTAACAATTAAAAAGAACATGCTTCAGAGCTGTATTCACAATACCGTGAAACCATGATATTTGTGTCCAAGGTTATCATACCATCAAAATCATGTACCGGTCCTAGCCTAGTGTCAACAAGTGTTTTCAGTTTATTTTCACTTGTGAATTGCATTATTGACCTTGATCTCTGCTCTGTTTACCTATTATGTTAAAAATTCAACTCTACGGTTAAACAAAGTGACTTTTATTGACATTTTAGTAGTTTAAAACCATATAATGTATAAGAAATAAAAGATAAAGAGTTCAGATACAAAAACCTTTAAGTGTCGTCTGAAATTTTCCTCTAAAATTAGCTTTTTCTCAGCCTCCTGTTTTTATGTTCAGTTATTTCATATTAAAGGCAATGAAAATAACCTATTCTTTGCACTTAGGGTAAAATTACTGAAACTACACACAACAACCTGAGAAAAAAGCTAATTTTAGATGAAAATTTCAGATGGCACTTAGAGTTTTTTGCATCTAATCTCTTCATATAGAGAAATAAGTCAGTAAACTAACAACAAAAAACTGGCAGTTTATTATATAAGGTTTTTGTACCATAATTTAAAACACTTTTTACATTAAACTAATGAAAAAAGTTAATAAAACTTTTTCTAACTTTTCAAGATTAACAATTGTTGGAGGACAGATTAAGGTCCCATAATGCAATTTAAAAGCACCAATAAACAAGAAAAAATTAAAACCTGGATCACAAAACAGAAAACGAATGAATATTTTATGATTATAGAATTTTATGAATGAACTTTATGAATATCTTTACAGTGTTACAACAATAAGTAACCTAAACTTTAATTAAAACCCGTTCTCAGTCAAAATCCCTTAATATTACATATGACTGCTGAGCAAAATAATTGGACTTATGACATGTCATTAGACTCCATCAGCTTAAATTTAAGCCAGACTTTGTCTAGTACTGATAGAGTGCATAAACTTCTGGGTATCTCTTTTTTACTTATGAAATTATATCAATATAGACCTCTTCTCGCATTCCACAGTGTCTTTTGTATATAAGCATGCCTCCAATGATCTGAAGTATTTGAAGGCTGCCAATTGGACCTTACTGCTATAATGGTAGCAAGCCACATGTTGTTGGAACTATCAGCTCTATTGTTCGTGAGTCAGCACAGTGTGATCTGAACATTGAGTGTAACTGCAGGACAGACTGAGTCACCCTCACTGAACCTTCTATTGCTTAAACTCCCACTCCAAAAGGAGCGCAGAGGAGATAAAGAGTACAGAGACATTTCTGGCGGATGGAGAACGTGAGAATGAATGAGTAAAAAAACAGTTACATGAATGAAGTACAGTGGAGTAACCAAACACATGTGAAAGATGGAAAAGCGGGGTGGTGAGTGTTGGTCTGCAGATCTCCAGGCTTCTCCAGTTGCAGAGCACATGTGACTCAGCAGCTGCAGGCATGAATATTCTGACAGGGAGGGATGACAGATCCAAATTTAACCGCAGAACAAATACACACAGTCCCCCACGCGCACAGGACCAGCCATCCAGAGAAAGCTCCATGAGGAGATGTGTTTAGCTTTAGAAAGATGGTTTGTGTGAAAACAGAAGTTGGATAAAGGTGTTTTGTACAGCAAAAATGGGACCAGTGTTCAAATTAGAACCTAACATCAATATTTACATGGAAACAGGTCTTTTTTACCGCATTTGTTCAACCTGTACAGTAAAAAAATATATACATTTTGTAAAGATCTAAAGGTATGCAATTTTCATTTAATAGTTACAAAATTTATCAGCGTTATTTATCAGAGTTAAAATTTATCAGAGTACACTATTTTGGTAAAACTTTTATTTTTATTTTGATGGTCTCTAACACATTTTGTTGAATTGAAGTTACATTGCATCTACATGCCTACTAATTCTTATTACATTATAAGTAGACTGATAGGTTGTGGTTAGTGTAAGTTGACATGTACTTGCTAAGTTTCTTATAGTGAGTTAAATACCTGTTGAAAGAGCAGTTTTAACAGATATTAAGCAGACAGTCTACTAATACTTAAATGAGAATTAATTGGCATGTAGCTGCAATGCAAATTTTAGTCAACAAAATGTGCAATAGTGACCATCAAAATAATGTGATACTATTATTTTTTGTGTGCTGTTTATAGGAATATTTGATTTACTTATTCAAGGTATTGGTCGTTAAACCTGTACTTGGAGATTGTTTGCTAACATGTTTACCTTGTTTTTCACTGCATAAAGGTGCTTCATAAAAGCCAAAAAGTGTTGTGCAATTCGACAAAAATATCTAATTGCTATTTGTCTGACTGAATTACAAGTTGATTTATGATTTAACCCTTTAACTACCCCACCAAGAAAAAAAATCTTAACTCCTAATGCCGCTATTTAACACAGCGATATCAATACAGCGCATAATTTCTAAAATATTAGCCTCTACCAAATAATTGTCAGATTGATATATCTGTTTAAAAGTAACAGAATTAATACATATACTATGACAAATCTGAAAATATGAAGTGTAAGAACAATTTTGTTTAAAAAATATTCAAAATAAACCTTTTTTTTTGAAGTATGCCATAAAATATTTTATATTCTCATTAAACCTGTTTTGTTGTTGTTGTTTTTTATATTAAAACCAAAATCAAATGTAGAAGAGAAACAGGATTATGTTTGATTTGTTTTGTAAACCAACAATTAACTATCTATATAAACATGCATTAACATAACAGCTAATAACAATGAAACAGGTAATCAAGACAACACTAGAATACTGTCTAATATTACAACTGTTTTCTATCTAAACAGATAGATACAGATTGAGACAGATAGATAGTAATGCTCAAATTTCAGAGGTCTTATTTTGGTAACACTTTAGAGCAGTGGTCACCAAACTTGTTCCTCGAGGGCCGGTGTCCTGCAGATTTTAGTTCCAACCCTAATCAAACACACCTGAACAAGCTAATCAAGGTCTTACTAGGTATACTTGAAACATCCAGGCAGGTGTGTTGAGGTAAATTGGAGCTAAATCCTGCAGGGACACCGGCCCTCCAGGACTAGGATTGGTGACCCCTGCTTTAGAGTAAAGGTGTATTAGTAAATACATTCATTAACATGAACAATGAAATATAAATTTATTACAGCTTTTATTTGTCTTTGTTAATGTTAGCTAATGAAAGTAAATTCATTATTTAATTTTAACTAATGTTTACAAGCAAAAATGTGAATTTTAATAATTAGTAAATGTTGAATTATGATTTATAAATAATTTATAAATATTGTTTATTATTAGATAATGTATGTACATATTAACATAGTAAATAATACCATTAATTAATACAACATTATTGTAAAGTTATTGTATAAATAAGCAGGTCTTTGATCCACAGGCCCATGAAAAACAAGGTTATTCCGGTTTAGAAAGACATAAGGATGGGTAGATGATGACAGATGTACATTTTAAAGTAAATAATCTGCTGAAGGTGTGACTCAGTTGGACATGTGAATGCATGATTTCTGCCACAGCATTTTAGACTCACACTTTCTTAAACCAAAACTATTTGTGAAATAGATTTGAAATATATCCTACCAGTCAAATCTTTGGAAACAAAGTTATTTCATGTTTTTGATGTTTTATTTTTTGGCTCTTCTGCTCACCATGACTGTGTTTATTCGATTAAAATATAATGAAAGCAGTATTGTGAAATGTTTCAATTTCAAAAAACTTGAACAATTATTAATAAGCACAAATAATTATTGCAAATCATAATTTTAGAATGATTTGTGAAGTATCAAGTGACACTGAACACTGGAGAATTTATACAGAAAATTCTGCTTTGAATCACAGAAATAAACAACATTTGAAATGTATTTTTAATTAAAATAACATTTTAAAATACTCTTTTTTGTTGTATTTCTGATTAAATAAACATAGCCTTGGTGAAAGCAAAGGACTTAAGAAAATAGTAACAAAACTTTTGATCATTTTTACATGGGTTTGCCATCTACTCATAGATTCAAGTCAGGATGTTGAAAAAATTAATTAGAATTACATCAGTCATGTAATTCACGACACACAATCCAAAAATCTAAATCCTGCTGAGCAACACACTCAAACTGTGAAACCAAACTTGCCGTAAATTGAAACAGCACAGTTTCACAATGCCAAAGAACTCTGCGATATAAATACCAGCCACAGAAACAGCAAAACTAACAAAAGACTGCAAATGATGTGCTCTGTAAACAAGACTGACAGTTGAGTAAACTATGACACTTATCAACTTCATCTAAAGCAAAAATACATAAAGTTGCATTTTAAACCGCATTAATACTCAGACAGGTATGGCAGGTTTCCATTTTCGCCTGATATAAAATAATACTAAAACCACATTTTACATGGCCACGAAATTAAATTAGGTTTAAAAAAAAGTTTATAGGTACTTGAATATAAATGTTAAATTTCACACTGCTCTCAGTCCAATGTTATTGCTGTTCAAAGCATTTAACCATGGAGAGACATTAGTAAAATTCTAAATCAAAGTTAACACAGCTGTTTACCTGGATTAATGAAACCCTGCTCCAAATTATGCAAGCACACTATTAGCGGTGCCCACAGTTCCATATATTGCTGGCTGAATAGACTTTTCAATAATAGCAATGATATGGGTTTTTGCACTGGTGAGTAACTGGAACTCATAGGAACTAACCACCATGTGACGCAAATTAGCCAGAACACAAACCATCAGACAAAATTAACGGGTAAATAACATACGTTTTCTGTATCCTTAGGTCTTTTAATACTTAAGTAGTACACTGATGTTTAGTATTCACTCAATCAACATACAGTAGACTCATGTCAGTATTGTTCCTTCCTACTCCACCGGATTAGTCCCTGCACTGAAGTAGGAGCAATATTACTTCCTCCAAATTGCATTACTAAAACAAAAACATTCCTTGTCCCTATAATGCGAACATGCCAAAAGGCTGGAATTCCACCTATAGTTCTAGGAACTGAGAAAAATTCCTTCAGTGTACCAACACTTGTACCAATTAGTGACACTGCAAAAATGCAAATAAGAACCTAGAGTTTAAATATGTACAGCGTGAAACAACAGAACATGAAGGCTGCTTAAACACATTTATTCAGAACTCTTTGATTTACAGAAAGTTAAAACAAGCTGCATTTATTTCAAACAGACATATTTAGTAAATGTGTTTGCTGTGGATTACTGTCAATTTTATACTTAGTAATAGTAAGTATTCCGTTAAAAAAACAAAAGCTAGTGTTCATTGAGAAAATGCTCAATATGAAAGAGAGCAGAACGGGAGAGGTTTACTACAGTATATCTGTGAGAGAGGCTGACAGTATCAAAACAGCAGCTGTGCTGTGTGTTTACTGCATGCTCAAAGCTGACGCCGCCAAGAGGAAGCATCGAAAATCCAACAGACGCACGTCATCCATTAATAACTACACACATAAATCCCTCGATTCAAGCTTAAAACAGAACTCCCACGAAGAAAGAGTTTAAAAAGCAATGATCCAAACGTGACGGTAATTGTGTTAATTCAGCGCTCCGAGAGGAATTCTCTTTCAGCTCGCTGCTGTGGGCCAGAGAGACTGTTGACTGTTACGGAATTCCTGGTGTGGTTTTTATGGGCTTCCATTGAGTCGAACGCTTCCACTATTCCACCCATAAACTTCCTGCTCGTTTGCGCTTGTTGTTTTTAACTGGAGCTCAATTCAGGCCAGATGTGGACCAGCCTGTCAATCTTTTTTATTTATTTGTTTATTTGAATTTCAGCACCGATTTAGAGCACTTGAAGACAGGGTGGACAAGCAGAGAACTGATTTATATGAACGAACAGGTAGGCAATCCCCAGCCCAAAAAATCACGGAATTAAACAGTCCAATTGGCATTTGGCCTGTGGCAACAGCCTGTAAGATTTGCCTTGATAAGAGCGAACACACAGAGAGATTCCCTCTACTGTCTGCCATTATCGACACGCTCACTGCACAGCAGAGACTGATGATGCCAATCACTCACTGCCACACTAAATGCCATGTGAGAACAGAAAAAATGTCCTGTATGAGTTCAAATGGCTCAACTCGCTTTCTCCTCCTTCTCTCTCTTTTCCTTTTTCTCCCTCTCAGAGGCTGGAACTCGGTCAAACATGCCTTAGTGCTGACGTGGGACGGCTATGGGAACATGTTTTCATACCCAAGGCTCTTATTCTCTGCATAGAGCTTTACTGGTGGGCTTATTCAAACAAGAGAGAGTGAAGAAATGCTAAAACTTGAAAAAACTAAAATGTACCAGAACAGCGCCATTTAAGAACTGTGATGCATGAGTGTTTAAAACACATTTAATCTGAAATCAATCAATAGGCATTTATGAGGCTGATGTAAAATATCCGTTTATTTTCCTACTCTAGTCAGTCAATGTCATCTGTAAACTTCAACGACAATGGGAGAGGTTGTTTGGATAAATTGTTCTTAATACCAGTTTATGAATCATCAGTACGAGAACGCCTGAACAAAAAGCTTCTGATCTTGAATAGAGCATATTTATCAATTGATGAAGCTGATTAAATCTTAATAATAAAAATATTTCTCTACATTCAACTGATGAATAATTCATTCTAATTCAAAATCTGTCATGAATTTGACTGATCAGTAGTAAGCAAGGCAGCAAATCATGAGAGAACAACTTTCAGAAAGAACATGCTCAGGGTACAATATCAGTAATGAAGAGGGAGTTTAATGAAGCTATTAATTGTATTGCAGTCTCACTCAGGTCAGACAGACTCATCCTCCCTGATAATGAGTGCTGACTATTTTTTTTTTCTTGCACTATACCTTTCTTTCCTTGTTAAAAAACGTACACCTTATCAATTTTAAAAGGAAAGCTTCAATTACATTGGGGATATTTATGTGTGGTGATTTAAAATGAATTTTACAAACTGAGGTCTGGGAAAAGGAATCCTTTAACATTTTAAGAAAAGTATATAAATAAATAAGTGATTTAATTAAATAGTGAAAATAGGGGGAAATTACATCATTCATAATGATATAAATAATCAAGAAATAATCAAATAGATTAAAAATAGACTCGTTTAAGCTACAATGTAAAAAAATCCTGGTTGTCTGAAATGTTTAAGCTGAATCAAATTAACCTTATGAGTCCATTGAACTTATAATATGTTAAACTGACTTAAAACAGCTTGTGTAACTAATCAAATAAGGTTAGAACATAAGTAACGTAGTATAATAAGTTACAATGACTTAAAAACATATGCTGTCAGGACTAATTGATCATATAATTTTTACAGTGCAGGATTTACCCATTTGTCAGCAAGAAAATATTGACCTTAAATTCACAAAAAAAGTTATCACTTATTTCAGTGGACCCCCTGGGACAGTCGCAAGACAATGACAGGGGGTCGCTTGGTGATTTCTAAAAGTCAAATAAATTTTATTAAACTATTAGAAGTACCATATTTAATCTATAACCCACAGAAGATAAAAATAGTAGTTTTTAATATAAAAAAACAACAATGTGTAAATGAAAAGTCATCAGCCTTTCAATAATTTTTTCATAGGATTGGTGTGTTTACGTTAGGTTAACAGCACGGCAATAGTGTCAGCAGCAGTAGATAGATTTTATAGCACCAGGTTGAACTTTCTGACTCTTTATCGCAACCAAATACATTAAAAATAGATTCAGGCCAAAACTGAACATTGAGAATGATCTCAGATTGGCAGTCTACAAAATCAAAGCAAGACTAGACTTGCGCTGAAAACACTGTCCACCAGTCTCTTTAGTGGAGGTTAATGTTAATTGTTTAATTAAACAAATTATTAAATGACTATAAAAATGATATGGCTGTTAGACTGTTGCACTTTTTTGTCAATATGTTCATGTTTATAAGCCCTATTGTTGTGTGTGCAACGTTTGCATATTTATAACCACCTAAGAGGAATTTGGGGGCATTGTTATTTTAGGGCTCACAGGCTGAAAAGTTAGGGAACCCCTGACTTATTTGTAATTTATAACTTAAACATTAATACAGAACAGTATTTTTCATTCTGAAATAAACACCTGTTACACCGAACGACAATGGATTTTTCATTTGCCTATATATGATATTTACTAAGGTTATTTAGAACAGTAAATAAGACACTTGCATTTAAAATGCTTTCAAAGAACTCAATATTACTTTTGCAAATGTTGTGCAAACACAAAAATGACCCATTTCAGATGCACACCTTAAACAGCAGAACAATACAGCACAATGCATATTATGGTCACATCTGATTAGTCTTGCTAAATTCAGCCTGATTCAGTTTGCACTATTTACTTTGCACTCCAGCACCCACAGAGCTTCCTTCCACAGGCACAAAGGAAGATGTTATTCAGGCAAAATGACATCCTCAGTCACCATGCACTTCCATTGTATGATGCAAAAAGATGCAATGATAGTGAATGGTGACTGAATCTATCATTCCACCTAACATCTTCTTTTGTGCTTCACGGGAGAAAGAAAGTCTAATAGGGTTGGAGCAACACGAGTAAATGATGACAGAATGTGGATCATTTGAAAGATCTATCCCTTTAAGGCATCAACTGATGACAAATGCATAACTGTGATCTCCATCGGGGGAGGGACAGCGGGCTTCAACGCATGAGACTGTAAAAATAACAATGGCGTCATATCTGCAAGATTATGCACAGATTTACCAACCTGATTTTTTGTTATTTTAAACAAAACAATAACGTGTATTTTGTTAGTTATGGATCGCTACAGACTACCTTAAAGCCTGAAAAGGGGGAGGGGGCAATGTAAACAGTTTCATAAAAGGAACAAGTGCTTAAAACAGATGATATGAGTAAGCTATTATGGCAATGAGAAGTTAATGTATTGCTGTTATGCTTAGCGATACCGCTGCTGGTTGAACAGTTCAGTCTGTCATGTATCTGGGGCAAAGGAAAAATATCCTGGATGGTTCAGTAGCGCGGCAGACAAAGGAATGCACGCGCAGCTCAAACTGCTGCATCACCTCATTTCTAATGCCCTCATAACATCGATTCATTCAGACGCCCGTCAGCGCATTCGCTGAAGAACGGCAATTAATTAATCGAATTTACTAACCCTGTTGGAAAAAACCTAACCAAAAAGCGGGAAAATGTATAAATATATTCACATATAGAGTTATTGTAAATGATTTCCAGCACGAAAACGTATTCTATAAACACAAACACCGACGCACTCATTGTCACAAATAGCCATTTGATAATTAAAAACTGATATATTGATAGAGAGAAACTATCTTTTCTTTATCAAATAGCTTTGTTATGTCAATATGTGATTTAGTCGTATTTATATTTTATAAATAAAATATATTTATACTATATAAATATGTGAATAAGCATGCCAAGTCATTCATATCACTTTAAAACCAATCCAAAAACATAAGAGATATAAAGAACGGACAAAATAGATAAATTAAATTCTACGTGTGCCTTTAGGGACTTTATAATGTCATAGCCTACATGTAACATTACGTTAACATTTTAAATCAGATTTACCTAAAAAAAAAATCCTCAACAAAAAGAGTGGAAAACAAAATGCGTAAGGATAGGATGCAGGTAACAACGCATTCCCGAGTCCTCGAGCCCGCATGTACCTCTAGCTGGTGTCCGTTACTATTAGTCATCTTATTCAACGCGGAACTTCACATGGTAATGCGAAACACCTGCATCACCGAGGGAAGTTCATCGGTGTTATATGAAGACTGGAGATCCCGCATTCCAGCGGTCCCTCGTTCCTTTAAATGGTAGTCGAGAGGTTTGCATTGGCTGCTGAACCAAATAAGGCTCGCCGTCCCTTACACAGCAAATATTCTGCTGATTTTATGGGGATTAATCGGCGTGTGTAATGCAATGGCTGTGGTTTACATCAGAGATGTGCTGAGCAGAACAAAGACAGCTTGCTTCCCATTTTTACAACCTACTGCAGTAAGCACATTTTCCTACTAGCCGAGTATTTTTATCAGATGGCTCATTGCGATGAGCTGATATACAGTCTTCTGATTAAAAAACACACGTGCATATTTTAAAAACGCATTAGCCAATATTTGTAAGCAATATTGAGAATCTACTAATGTATAAACGCCGTTATTTATATTAATTATGATTTATAAAACAAAAACTAATCCCGCTTTATTTCTTAACTCATCCATTCATTGGGAAGTAGGCGGGAATCTACACCGGGGGTCTCTCCTCCGTTGTTATGATCGGTCAAGGCCGACTGACAACTTCTTTTCTTTAAGGGAAAACAAGCCATGCCTGACCCCTCCTCCTCCTCCCCCCGGGATCGCAGCGCATCCCACTACTAGCAAACACACTCAAACTATTGTCACCGCTGCACAACAGGATGTGGTAACCTTACGTTTAAAAGGGAGTGTGTTTTCAGCTCAGCTAAAGCCATGCGGTCTATTTTCCCCCCTTCCTTTGATATTTGCCTACATATTGTGACACAAAGCCTCCGAGCGCCTGGCGAGCTGTGAGATAGCCCACTCAAAAACACAAGTTTGCCGCTCCGATTCCATTCACGACAGATGAATCACGCGTCTAGAGAGAAATAACCATGCAACTCACCTTCAGCCTAGTCTTTTCTTTTCCTTGTGATCCAGCCCTATTGTCCGTTTAGCAAATAATGTATTTTTTTCACATGATGACTTCCTTGCAGACTCCTAAAGCCCCCGGGCTGCAGGGAGATCACGTTTTGCGGTGCACTCGTTTAATATTTCGTTTTGCGTTTACGAGGAAAAATGCGCGTTTATGCTTGAAATAGTGTGTCTAAAATGTGTGTGAATGTGTGTGTGCTGATCTCTGCAGCGTGCGGCTCCGTCTCCTCTGTTTGTTACACTCGAATGAAACGCCTACTCTCAATCGCTACATTGTTGACATTCGCGCACTGACGTCATCCCATCCCTCATTCACAACATGGAGCGCTGCGCATTGCGTTGCTGCCTCCAGTGGCAGGGCTTCTTACTCCAAATATGTGCGCAGCCGCGGTTCGCGAATTAGAGTAGCGGGGGGACGAGCACAAGCAGGCGGTGTGTGTGTGTGTGTGTGCTTCACGAGGACAGGCTGATCCCAGAGCGGGAATGGGACCCAATACACTTAAAAGACTTCCAAGGAGAAAAATATTATGCAGGCTAAAGCTGAGTCGTGGTTTAAATGCGAGAGTTGAATTGTGACCTGCTCGTTACGAATATTCACTTGCCTTATATATCGTTTTAATATGCATTCATTTAACTTATTTAAATGTATTTATTATTATTATTATTATTATTATTATTATTATTATTACATATTTGCATGATGTCTAGTTTTGAAAGCTAATTTTATGTACACGGATACCTTACTTGTGATTTCTTGTTAGGGGTTTTGTAA